>NW_024081189.1:648571-761514 GCF_003009895.1 Hyaena hyaena
TCACAATCTGAAACAGGCTCCAGGCTCTGAGCTGGCAGTCAGCACAGAGCCCGACGCGGGGCTCGAACCCACGAACCGCGAGATCATGACCTAAGCGAAAGTCGGACGCTTAACCGACTAAGCCACCCAGGCGCCCCAGGGTAGTTCTATTTTTAACATTCTGAGGAACCTCCATCCTGTTTTCCAGAGCGGCTGCACCAGTTTGCATTCCCACCAACAGTGTAAGCGTATTCTCCTTTCTCCACATCCTCGCCAATGTCTGCTGTTAAGTGTGTTATTAATTTTAGCCATCTTGGGAGGTATGAGGTGGTATCTCATTGTAGCTTTGATTTGTATTTCTCTGATGATCAGTGCTGTTCAGCATCTTATGTCTGTTAGCCACCTGGATGTCTTTGGAAAAGTGTCTGTTCATGTCTTCTTCCCATTTTTTAACTGGATTACTTGTTTCTCGGATGTTCAGTTTTATAAGTTACTAATATGTTTTAGTATCCCTTTATGAGAGATGTCATTTGCAAATATCTTCTCCCATTCTGAAGATTGTCTTTTACTTTTGATTGTTTCCTTTGCTGTACAGAACTTTTTATCTTGAAGTCTCAATGGTTTATTTTTGCTTTTGCTTACCTTGCCTCAGGAGAGGTATCTAGTAAAAGTTGCTATGACCGAGGTCAAAGAGGTTACTGCCTGTCTTCTCCTCTAGGATTTTGATGGTCTCCTATCTCACACTTAAGTCTTTCATCCATTTTGAATTTACTTTTGTGTGTGGTGTAAGAAAGTGGTCCAGTTTTGTTCTTTTGTGTGTTGCTCTCCAGTTTTCCCAACACCACTTGTTGAAGAAACCGTCTTTTTACCACTGCCCTGCTTTGTCAAAGATGAGTTGACAAGATAGTTGTGGGTCTATTTCTGGATTTTCCATTCTGTTCCATTGATCTGAGTGTCTGTTTTTGTGCCAGTACCATCCTGTCTTGATGCCTACAGCTTTGTAATACAGCTTTAAGTCCAGGATTATGATGCTTCCAGCTTTCCTTTTCTTTTTCAAAATTATTTCGGTTATTCAGTGTCTTTTGTGATTCCATACGAATTTTAGGATTGTTTGTTCTCGCTCTATGAAAATGCTGCTGGTATTGTGATAAGGATTGCGTTGAATGTGTAGATTGCTTTGGGTAGTATCAACATTTTAACAATATTTATTCTTCCGACCCATGCGAATGGAATGTTTTTCCATTTCTTTGTGCCATCTTTCAATTTCTTGCATCAGTGTTTAATAATTTTCAGAATACATGTGTTTTACCTCTTTGGTTAGATTTATTCCTTAGGTATCTTATGGTTTTTAGTGCAATAGTAAATGGGATCAATGCCTTGATTTCTCTTTCTGCTGCTTCATTATTGGTGTATAAAAATGCAACAGATTTCTGTATGTTGATTCTGTATCCTATGACTTTACTGAACTTGTGTAGCAGTTCTAGCAATTTTTTTGTGGAGGCTTTTGGGTTGTCTCCATAGAGTATCACATCATTGGCAAATAGTGAAAATTCGACTTGTTCTTTGCCAATTTGGATGCCTTTTATTTCTTTCTGTTATCTGATTGCTGAGGCTAGGACTCCCAGTACTGTGTAAAAAAAACAGTGGTGAGAGTGGACATCCCTGTCTTGTTCCTGACCTTAGAGGAAAAGTACTCAGTTTTTACCTATTGAGGATGATATCGGCTGTGGGTTTTTCATATATGGCCTTTATGTTCCATCTATCTATAACTTATTGAGGGTTTTTACCAAGAATGGATGTTGTACTTTGTCAAATGCTTTTTCTGCATCAGAATGGGGAAATCTGTAGAGAGAAAACATAGCTTAGTACTTTCTGTGTTTGACAGGGTGGGGGCAGGGATATGGGTGGGTGGGCATGCTGGTGAGTATGAGCTTTCTTTTTGTGGTGATAAAAATATTCTAAAAATGATAGCGTTAATGTTTGCACAGTTCTGTACCTATACTAAAATCTGTTCAATTGTACACTTATAAAGGTGGATTTTATGATATGTGAATTATATCTCAAAGCTGTTGTTTAAAAAAGATAAAAAATATAGAGAAAAACAAGGCAAAAAATATAAAAGAACTCCAGACAATAAATGTAAATAGAGCTAAATTTCCTGTTAAAGACACAGATTGTCAGACTGAATCAATATATTAAAAAGAAAAAAAGTATACAGATATGTGCTGTTTATAAGGTGTGTTGAAAAGTTGAATGTAAAATCATGGTGAAGTTAGCAGCCAAATTATAACGATAAAGAGCTTTTATATTATATTGAGGCAGAAAGGACAATAAGTATGATACATTCCTAGTAACAGGTAACCTCAAAATAAAAGTTTCAACTCATTATGAAGATAGAATAATTCCAAACTTGCATGTACCCAGTATCTTAGCCTTAAATACACAGAGCAAAATCTATAGATAGAATATAAACAAATAACAAATGTACTATCATAGATATTTTAACATGTCTTTCTCAGTGTTTGATTCATCAAGAAAATCAAAAACTGAGTAAGGATAAAGGTTATAACAGCACGATGAATATTTGATTGAATACACTTTTTAATAAAAACTAACTGTATTGCCCCCAGCAAGTCTTAGGCCACAAAACATGGGAGTGGATACTGACAACAGAGGGTTGAAGTGATAGATCATGAAATCTAACTTTGATAGGGAATAAAAACAAAGACAATGGAGAGTTTATATGGATAAAGCACATGAGTTTGTGAAATAGTGGTTAAAGAGCTGGTATCTTGAGATTGGGAGAGTGAGAATCATGCAAACATTATCAGAAGGCATGGTGACCAAATTTGGTGCACAGGTCATTAGTCCTATGTGACTGCAAGGTCCAGAGGGTTGTCATGGAAATGTCTGCTCCAAATGGGGTGGAAAGCATGGGAGATGAAGATTAAGGTACTCCAAGTCCAGAACGATGGATAGATCGTTAACATATTTGAAATACCTTAGGATGTCCGGACATGAGTGGCAAAGGATACTGAGCTAACCGTGAGTCAAATCTAATGACTGCAGGAGAGTGAGCAGCGATTGGTAGTTCCCCAACCAAAGAACGTGTGGTGAGAGCTGGATGCCATAGACCAAAGTTCTCACAGGCAATACACCCAGGTTTTTACGATGTGTGCAGCTCTAAAAAAAACAAAAACAAACAAACAAACAAAAAGTACGAAAGGAAGAGAACACCGATCCCATTACTTGATCCAAAGCTCAATTTAATGTGAGAGAAATAGCAGCCTCCACTTGATGGTATGGGAAGAGAAGTGTTAACCAGAGATAAACTTGTTTAAATCGAGATTAGAGACAGTTAAAGTTGGTGAAAGGAGCCAATTTAAATTGTAACACAATTTGTTGAAAGATAAAATGGAGAGGTAAGAGATAAAGAGATCCGTGGTAGAGTTAGTCAGGGGAAAAGGAACAATACAGGGAGACCAGACAGCTGAATGACCTTACATTCTGGGAGCTGATCAAGGATATGTGGATTAAGCTGCTTGATCCTTGTTAGAAATCCTGGTGTTTCTCCAGTGGATGGCAGTGAACAGGTGTGGGTCCCTTTCACTTCTGAGAGGATTTGAGTCTTTGCTGGATTCAAGGGAGGGAGCTATTATCGGGTTTGAGTTCTTGGGGATCTGGCTTAGAGCTCTAAAGATTCACAGAATAGATATGAGATTCCCAATACCAACTTGTTTCTCATTTCATTGAGTCTTTTGAGGAGTCAGGCTAGAAGTTCTACAGAATGTCCCACATTTCTGGATTTATTTGAATGTTGCCTTATGATTAGCTTCAGGCAAAACATCCAGGAAGAAGATCACATGAGTGGTACATGTAATTCCCACAGCATCCCATGAGGAGACACATCAAGCCATTCCATTGTTGTGCTCAAGCTTGACCACTCGGTTAATGTGGTAGCCACCAGATCAGATCTGTCCATTGCAAAGTACTGTTTCCCCTTTGGTCCATTCAGCCATGGCTTGAGGGTGAACAGAGACCTTGGTGATACATACTTAGCCGAGATGTGAGAAACAGATAATAAGTGAGGACTAGTATACACATATAATCCGTGTATGATATAAATTGATAAGAGCTGTAAGAGAAGTGCTTATAGGAACATAAATGAGAGAGCACTTCTTTCTGTGTTTCTCGAGTGGGGGTGGGGATTGTGGAGGAAATGATAGGAAAGCTGTGGAGCAAAGGTGATATCTCAGAGTTGGATCTTTATTGATTTTTTAATGTTTGTTTATTTATTTTTTAGAAAGAGAGAGCATGCAAGCAGGGGAGGGGCAGAGAGGGAGGGAGAGAGAGAATCCCAATGCTGTCAGCATAGACACTTAGTCACATTGCAGGGCTCGAACCCATGAACCGTGAGATCACAACCTGAGTTGAAATCAAGAGTCAGACACTTAACTGACTGAGCCACCCAGGTGCCCCAAGAGACTTTGATATTTAAGGATGAGTTAGGGTTTTATTAGTGAATGAAGGGGGGTGAGGGCATCCCAGGCAGAGAGAATAGGCACGAGGAAAAAGACCTGAGAACAGGGGCCTGAAATTACATGGTTCACCTGGGAGAAAAGTAAACAAAATAAAAATATAAATACATACATTAAATAAATAAAGAAATAAATATAAAAGTTGATAGTCACTAAAAGAAAAAATACATACTTGCATACATACATACACAAAATAAATCCATCCATCCATCCAGAGTGTTAGCATGTAAGATGTATGGACATGAGTGGCTGGAAACGACATTAGAAAGGTAGACTAGGATTAGTTATGAAAGACCCTGAATTCCATGCTAAGGAATTTAGCCATAATTCTTTAAGCGGTGAATGGTAATGAAGGTTTCTAAGCAAAGGAATATTCAGATTGGCTTTTTAGAGGTACGTGTGGATGACTGGCAGATAAGAGGGAAGATTGGCAAGAAGCCTAAGACAGGTTTTTGTGAGAAATGACGACACAGACTAGGTCAGCAGCAGTGGAGTTAGAAGAAAGGACTGATATGAAAGAGTTTCTAATGGGTGAAATCAACCGCACTTGATGAGTCACTACATGTGGGCATGGGGGAAGTAAAGACTATTCTAGGCTTTCTTTTTAAAAATTTTTTAGGGGCGCCTGGGTGGCTTAGTCGGTTGAGCATCCGACTTTCGCTTAGGTCATGATCTCGCGGTTCGTGGGTTCGAGCCCCGCGTCGGGCTCTGTGCTGACTGCCAGCTCAGAGCCTGGAGCCTGTTTCAGTCTGTGACTCCCTTTCTCTCTGACCCTCCCCTGCTCACGCTGTCTCTCTCTCTCCTAGAAATAAATAAAAAAAAAAAAACATTTAAAAAAAAATAAAAATTTTTTAATGTTTATTTATTTTTGAGAGAGAGACACACAGAGTGTGAATGAGGGAGGGACAGAGAGAGGGGGAGACAGAATTTGAAGCAGGCTCCAGGCTCCAAGCTATCAGCACAGACCGTGACACGGGACTTGAACCCATGAACCTCGAGATCATGACCTGAGCCCAAGTTGGACACTTAATCAACTGAGTCACCCAGGGGCCCCTATTCTAGGCTTCTGACTTGAATCCTATTGATGGTGATGCCATTACCAATAGTATAAAGATGGTAGTAGGAGAAACAGATTTAGAATAGGAAAGAAATTCTACATATATTAAATTTCAGTTACCTAAAGTAAGTTACTATTTCTTATTGTAATTTCAGTTGTCCTCTATTATGAAGCTTTTTTTCTTCATTTGAAGTCCATATTCCTACTGGGATCACAGAGAGTAAAATGGTATGATATGAACAGCATGCATTCCAGGTAGGCAGGACAGAGAGCAAAATATGTCTTCTGACCTAAAGAGAAGCAGGAAGGAATCAATCAGTTGTTCCCTGGGCTAGACACTGGCAGTCTGTCTTTGTGATATCTGAACAGATTTGGATCGAAACTTCAGGGAAGTGCTTTTCTCAGAGGATTTATGAACCTGCTCATTGATAATGCTTTATGAAGGAACTTGAGCCATTTAATTTTTCAGTCACATGAGAAAAATCAACCCACAGATTGACACTCAACTTTTAAAGATTTGCAAGGATTAATTAGATGAAATATCTCTCTTCCCTTAGAAGCCTCAAGTAAGATACATCTGTCGTACTGATCTCAAGTAAGATACATCAAGTAATTTCTTTTTCTTGAACTTTTTTGTTTTTCTGAAAAGGCTGTTTTTTATTTATGATAACCAATTCCACTGAACTCTCTAATTTCAATAGATGCTAAAAATAAACCCCCTAGAGGAGGAAAAATACTGAACAGAGAGAAAATAGGCCAACACTGTGACAAGGAGTTGCATACACAGCTGGCTGTGTACTAATAAATAACATACAAGAGGCCAGGGTTCTGAAGAATATTTCCCAAATTATGGTCATGATCTGTGCCTTCCAAGAATAATACGTGCAGTATTTTAATAAGGGTAGAGAAGACGTGGGTAACCAGATCTCTATTTTCATTAGAGTTTTCAAGTCACGACATGTAAACAAAGATGTCTGTCTTATGCATTCCTAGGAACGTAGAAGAAATCTTTAAATCCTTTGTCAAAAGGTTGATAATTTTGAAAACATTTTTAAACAAGAATAATACATTCATGACACTTTAAATGAAACCTCAGGATTTGTAGGGTGCCCAGGAGCTTCAAGGCGGGAATCTTGTCCCCTCTGATCCAAAGCAAGTTCTTTCTTTTGGCAGCACCACTGCCAATTTCTTCTTTGTTTAATTTAGGTTATATTGTGTAATGGTCACAGTTTAGAACTCAGTCTTTCCAGATGGATTTTTCAGTGTTCTCTCCTCCCTGAACTGTCTCCTCGTTTTTTTCTAGTATAAAGATTCCCTGATAGAATTTTGATTCTGAATGTTACTTGGGGTGAGAAAACAGAGATTGAAGCACTGGGATGGGAAAAAGAGAAAACCCTATACCCATTTGCCTGTACTTCATATTTTCCTGCTGATTACTTGGCTTTCTACTCTTAAATTTTTTTTTTCCCTAGGAGAGAGAGAGAGAGAGACAGCGTGAGCAGGGGAGGGTCAGAGAGAGAGGGAGTCACAGACTCTGAAACAGGCTCCAGGCTCTGAGCTGGCAGTCAGCACAGAGCCCGACGCGGGGCTCGAACCCACGAACCGCGAGATCATGACCTAAGCGAAAGTCGGATGCTTAACCGACTAAGCCGCCCAGGCGCCCCTGGCTTTGTACTCTTGACTGCTTCCTCTGTTTTGTGTGAAATTCACAAATTTCACATGGATTCTTTCTGTTCCAGTCTGCTAGATCAACTCTGTCTGGATGAGGAATTAAAGAACAGAGAGCAGGAAATGAAGTATAAAATCGAAAGAAGAATCTACCAGAAAGGATTAAAAAAAAGAAAAAAAAAAAAGAGGGAACCAGAAGATCTGGAAAGGGACTTTTTTTTTTAATGTTTATTTATTTTGAGAGAAAGAGAGACAGACAGAGTGTGAGCTGGCAAAGGGGCAGAGAGAGGGAGACACAGAATCCGAAGTAGGCTCCAGGCTCTGAGCTGTCAGCACAGAGCCCGACACGGGGCTCGAACCCACAAGCCGTGAGATCATGATGGAGGTGGGGAGAAAGGCTGAAGAGGGATAATTCCTGCCTAGCCTGATTTTCCTTTCTATCAGGCCTTGCCTTTTGCTACCTCGTGAGCTATTTCCTTGAAGATTAACGGACACATCTAAAAGTATTATTCTTACAGGCATTTGCTTTTTACTGAAAGACTGTTACAAACTAGAATTCATTTAGGCCTAAGAATGAGTTTAATGGAATTGGCGTGACCATGTGTCTAAGTGTGTTCTTTGTGCCCTACTTCCATACATATCACTTTTGCTGTCTGCTTCCCTCCCTAACCTCATTCTTCCAGCCACCCCTGTCTCCACCAGACTTTCTCCATGTTTAGTTCCCATGTTTAGTTCTCCATGTTTAGTACTTTCTCCAGGATAGCATGATGGATGCGCGACGCAGAGAGAGGACAGTGTTCACACACGTACACACACGTACAAATATAGGTAGGGACAGGTTTGGAAATTTGACTGACAGCTATATTTCTAGTCTGCGAGGAGTGGACACTGTTTGTCAATCCAAGCAGCAACATAAGAACTTCTCGCACAGGGGACCTCTGCTTGACCACTGCATTCAGGGAAAGAGGATTTGGTCTATTTTAGGAAACTCTTCTGTGATTCTTACTTGGTAGCTGATTGACTTGTCTTCCAGTGAAATAGGATTATTAGATCTGTGGTACAGGCTTGAAAATAAGCTTTGTTTTTTGTGTTTTGTTTTTTTTTAGTTATTCAGAAATGAGTAAATCTCTCTCTCTCTCTCTTTGAATTGGCTTTTTTCCTCTTGCAGAGCAACAGCATGTGCAGGGGCAGATAGTTAGGTTTTATTGCTCTAGGGAACTGAAAGAGCCCGCCAAGATGGTCTTAGAGAATGTGGGAGGAAAAAGGGAATACATGGAGGCCTCATTGTTTTTAAGACCACCCTGAACTTAGCTGTGGATTGGGGAAGAAAAAGAGAGAGAAATAAAATATAAACCTTGCCAATTCATGAGGAAATCATCTGTTTTAGTTTGATATTCTGCGATCCTTTGGGAAAAGAACAGTTTGTATGGACAAAAGATACAGATGGGACTATAATAAACTGGAGGATGTGTAAACACAGTGATCTGGTTGCGAACTTTTTCGCCAATAGCACAAGCGTGAGTGTGTTCCCCCAGCCTTTCTTCATCTTGATTCCCTATGCGCTTGGATATTGTTGTCTTTCTTACTTCTTTTTAAAAATCAACTGCAGACTGATTGCTGTTTACCAACCTGTGTTTGCCCCTCCTTCCTGTGCACACAGCTAGACTCCCATCTCCTAGCTTTCCTTGCAGTTCGGTTAGGCCTCCTGAGTACGTTCTCCCCCATGCAGTGGGAGCGGAAATTACAGATGTCAATACCAGGACTTTTCCATACAGCCTCCACACGTGCGCTTCTGAGCTTCATTTACCTCCCTTTATGGGAGCAGTGATGGTAACCAAAGCAACATTGGACTCTATATATCTATATGTTGAAAACAGAGAGGCTATCCGATGACCTGAATACCCATTCTGGATTGTTACATGAACAAGAACGAATAAGCCTTTGTTGCATCTGAACCATTACATGTATGTGTTTACAGTTTAATCAATCCTATAACATCGTAGGAGGAGCGCACTGCATCTTCCACAAAATCTGGCACAGTGCTGCATCGGTACTCAAAACATAATGGTTGAATGAAAGAGCCCCCACACTACTCCATTC
The DNA here is from genome assembly GCF_003009895.1 of Hyaena hyaena. Taxonomy (NCBI): domain Eukaryota; kingdom Metazoa; phylum Chordata; class Mammalia; order Carnivora; family Hyaenidae; genus Hyaena; species Hyaena hyaena. Next base: position 657,914 of record NW_024081189.1, read on the forward strand.
ATGAAAGATCTCCCTGAAGGTATAATTACCATAGAACACTAAGCTGCTAAATTCCCCCATCTTTACATAATTTCATTAATTTTTAAATTTTATTTTAGAGAGAAAGAGAGAGAGCACGAGTGGGGGAGAGGGATCTCAAGCAGGCTCCATGCTCAGTGAAGAGCCCGACGCAGGCCTCGAGCCACATCCCTGGGATCATGACCTGAGCCAACAATAAGAGTCAGATGGACTCAACCAACTGAGCCACCCAGGCGCCCAAATAATTTCATTTATTTTAAGCGATAATTGGTATTCAGGTATTAAGCACTTACTGAATGCAGTGTTTTAACTCACAAAGCATCCTGGTGAGGAGATGATATTACTTCCATTTAACCTATGAGGAAACAAGTTCAGAGAATTAAGGCACTTTCCCAAGACCGTACAGCTTCCACGTGGCTGAGCTGGGCTATAACTTCTAACCTATCTGACTTCAAAACTTTCCATTACACCATGCTTCCTCAAATATGTGTTTGGTTTAAGATAGCTTGTTCTTTAGATTTATAATCTTGAGAACATAATATGATTCAGAGCCAAGTGTAATCACGTGGAATTTAGTCAAGCTCTCAATAAAATAATAACACATGAGTTATATAATCTTAGCCAATTAATAGAACCATTTAATTAGTTTGGTAGTCAGCTTCTGACCACCTCTTACACTCTTTCTCCCTTAGTGGTCTTTAAAGTTACAGAGTAAATACAGTAAAAGCTCAGCTAGAAGAAATGGAGATTGAAACTGAGACAGCATGGCTAAATGATTTTCCAGTTAAGGATCAGAAAGCAACAGAAAACATTTTTCTTTTTAGTCCTTTTTGGAAAATCTTTCAAAATTCAGAAATTGAGTCTGCCTAACAGAGTGGTGCAGTGGCATCCCAAACTAGAGATGTACTCTAGGGACTGGTCAGATGGATATTGGAGTTGAGTATACATATAAGACCGTCTATGTTTTCATATGCAAGAGTAATGAATCTGGTCTATTATATAAAACAATTATAAAATAATTATATAAAGTATAATGAAATATATATAATTGCAGGCAAACACACACACTCATATAAAAACAATGTTACCGCTTAGTGTGTTTGACAACAGAGGGTCATATGTGATATCATATTTTTTAATAGTTTATTTGTGTTGTCATATTTATGAGTCATCTGGAGCAAAAGTATGGAGGAGTAGACAGAAACATCATTTATTAGTTTAATTTCACCATCGTGCATGCAAGATGTTGCAGTTTGCATGTTCCCAGTTAAATTACTCACTCACATTATCGAGTTTATTTTTAAGAAATTAACCATCATTTTGTGATTCCTGCAAGGAACATTGATGATATTACTAATAGTGTATGCATAGATGAACAAGAAATTGACAGTATTCTTAGTCAACCACACTATAAGTTGATATATGAGACAAAACAAATAAATAAATACAAAACAAAACAAATCCAAAAACCACAATGATCTAATTAGATGTGCTAAAACGTTGGCCTATTGGGACATCTGGGTGGCTCAGTAGCTTAAGCATCCGACTCTGGCTCAGGTCATGATCTCACGGTACGTGAGTTCGAGCCCGCATCGGGCTCTGTGCTGACAGCTCAGAGCCTGGAGCCTACTTCAGATTCTGTGTCTCCCTCTCTTTCTCTGCCCCTCCCCTGCTTGCACTCTGTCTCTCTCTCTCTCTCTCTCAAAAATAAACGTTAAAAATTTTTTTTTAATGTTGGCCTACACAGTTCACAGTTAACAAGAAGACTTTAATATATCAATTCATATCCTGTATAGTAGTAGTAAACTTCACCATAAATATGTTCAGTGCCATAAGATATTAGCTAATTATGACACTGCACATGTATAATATATAAAGAAACACTTCTACTTGAGAGGGTATGTTCAAAATAAGAAAACACCACAGAGTTTATTATCTACAAAGTTGGGAAACCAACATCTTCATACAATACCTTATCTTACTGTATTGGCAATATTTATGTACATATCTGTTTTCTCTACTAAATACTAATTTACTTGAAGGGAGAGGGGCTTCGTATTATGTTTGTATCTAGAATATGTAGCTCTTGGTTTTGTAGTGGTAGGTGCTCAATTAATATCTGCTAAATGGTAGTAGAAATTTGTAGCCAACATTAAATGACAGCAAGAACTAAAATAGCTTGAATCATTTTACCACATGTGTAGATAGTTTTTGGTCATATGATGTTGAAATATACACTTTAATTTTTCTCCCCTAGAAAATGGGGTGACTACTTCCTGTTGTGCCTATTTCAGTGGTTTCTTATGAAACTCACATGCAAAAATAAAGATAAATTTTAAAACCATGTACAGCTCTGGGGCGCCTGGGTGGCTCAGTTGGTTAAGCAACCAACTCTTGTGAGATCATGGCTCAGGTCATGATCTCACAGTTTGTGAGTTCGAGCCCTTGGGCTCAGCGCTGATAGTGCAGAGCCTGCTTGGGATTCTCTCTCCCTCTCTTTCTTTGCCCCTCCTCCACTTTCTCTCTCCCTCTCAAAAATAAGTAAAATGAGCTTAACATATATATAACCATGTACAGCTCTGATGTGTTCGTATTATTTTTCAAATATAAATTACTTGGGAAGCGTAGTATTATGAAAAACTAAGAAAAGAAAATGGCAGAGGAGAAAAATGTTAACTATGTGTGGAAAATTAAAGCAAATGGCTTTTAATGTGTTTAGCCCTTGGAATGCTGACACTTTCCTCCAATTGTTCAAACAAAGCGCTTCAATGAACACGCTGTAAAAGTTACAGGAGTTTTTGAAGAGGAGAGAAGGAGATGTAGACATTGCTTTGCCTACCATTTCCAAATGCCTCTTCTAGCCAAAGTGGTGTCAGCATCCCCTTTGTTCTTGTTTTAGTCAATTCGATTTAAAAATAACTCATTTAGAGGTAAGAAATGAAGGGGTACCTGGGTGCCTCAGTAGGTTAAGCGTCTGACTTCAGCTCAGGTCATGATCTCATGGTTTGTAGGTTCGAGCCCCGCGTCAGGCTCTGTGCTGACAGTGTGGAGCCTTCTTGGAATTCTCTGTCTCTGTCTCTGTCTCTCTCTGCCCCTCCCGACTTGTGCTTTCTCCCTCAAAATAAATAAATAAACTTAAAAAGAAAGAAAGCTAAGAAATGAAAGTGGGGAGCACAAAAGAGAAATCAGTGGGGAAGCCTCCCTGTTCTGTTTGAGAACTCATTTTCTAAGAGTGTGAAGGTTTACAGTCACATGAGAAGGCAAGTCTAAGCCTTCACTTCTGTTTTGTTAATTAACGTGGCCAAATACCTTTTTGTGCACGTGTGAGAAAAGGCACTAAAGCAGTTTCATGAAACCGGGGAGATGCAGAACCTGGAGGAAAAAGGAGTTTGCTGTTAAAAATCTCAGGTTTTTAAAAGGTGGGGATCCCAGAAACCGCAATAAAAGGAGTGAGGCTTATGTGGAGTGAGGCCGAGTTATCCTCCTCTCTGATCAAAGTCAAGGCTCATGAGAGACCCAATTCAGATATTTCCCGATTATGCTCTGATGTCACCTTTTGGTTTTTTTCTTGAACATTTTTATAGTCTCCTCAGTCCCGCACAAACCACTTCCTGTCCTGCTGGCTCATGAACCAAGTCCATGGTTGTCTCTGTCTTATTTTCCCGTTCATCCTGCTGTTGTCCTTCACTCCTTCTGCCTCTTGCGTGTGTGACCTTGTCTACGTGTTTATAAACAAAACACGCGATTGTGTATATGAATATATACGTATCCATGTAAATGATGAAAAAGTACACCTTCTACGCACTGAATAACCGTTTTGAGATAAGTAAACCAAACCAACACCTAATAATAATTTGCAATAATTATACTGGCTGTTTTCAACTTCAGTGATTTAGGTGCTGATTGATGCCTTCATTATTGTATCAAAATAGCAGATCAGACTGCCAGTCTGTAGACTAGCTATCCCTCATATGGCTTGCTCAACACATTCATTCGTTCACAGTATATTTCTTAAACACCTAATGTATGTCAGGCACTGTTGAAGGTGCTTGGATGTAATCAGTGAACAAAACAGACAAAAATATCTGCGGCATAGAGCTTCCAGGCTAGGGGAGAGAGACAAGCAATAAATGACAAAATGACCAACGATGTAACGAAATAAGTACGTGATACTGTATATTAGAAGGAAATTCATGCTTTGTAAAATGCAGAAGTAGTAAGTGTGCTACTGGTACGGGTTCGAATTGTACACAGAGTGGCTACAGGGTAGGTCTTAATGAAGAGACATGTAAGAACCTGAAGGAGCACGTCAGGTACTGAACCAGACTGATATTTTAGGGCTCCTCAAATCTTATTACAAAGGGGATACGTGTTCTATGTGCAGGGCTGGTCCCAATTATAAGCCACAATAGGGTTGCATTCAGAGGGTACCATTCGCTTCTCCTGTCGAGAGTCTGACTCTGTAATAGAAGACAGAAACCTTAGACACGCGTTAGTTCTCATGCTATCACGTAATATACAGGAGAGGACATCTTTTTTATATCGCCACTACCTTTATACATTCCAGGAGTTCAAATTGCACATATAAAACATATGGCCATCAGAGCATAAAAAAGCACCTTGGGATGCATGGTGTAATTCTCCAAAGGCTCGAACTTCACAAAATGAAGTGGTCTGGAAATGAGGATGAGTCTGTAGTGTCAGCCAACATATTTCTCCAGTGACATAAGAATCGGGGAGCCAAGAACCACATCACCCACTCCAGATTTCTGGCTTCCTCCCAGGAGTCTAAACATTTGTTTCCTGAGAAATACCACTTGAATAATTTCTTGGCTCCTGGACAGGAATGCCACAAAGCTAAAACTGCATTGCCCTCATTTTCTTTTGCGAGCTACAGAGTCAGAACTTTTAAATGTTTTAAAAATTGTATTTGTTTGCACTGTGGTAATACAGCTCTCATTTCGATAATCTGGGCAATATTGCTTCATATTATCCTGGGAGATGCACATTTTAGGGAAGGAGCAGATTCCATAGACCCCACGGGAATTCTGAATCCATTCTAAAGAGTTTCAGAGTGCAAAACATAAAAAGAGAAACCCAAACCCAGGCAGACCTTACCAGAATCCTGAAGAAACAACCAGGTCCCATGATACATGAGATGTGCTCTGAGGGGATTGTTGAAGGAATAGTGTTCATTAACCCAGCAGAAGAAAAGTCTTGTGGATAATTTAATAATTGTGGATAATTTGATAATTGTCTTAAAATGCTAGTGACTCAGACACAGAGGAAAGTCAATAAGTATTCCCTTTATTCTTAGATGACTAAATACACTGAAGTAAGGCCATTGGAGACCAGTTAGATTTAAGGAGGAATCGTGATTGTGAAACACTGGAAATGTTTCCTAAAGAAAGTGGTGGAATCTTCACTCTGGAGAAGTTTATATAAATAGGAAAATGTCTCATCTGTCTCTGACGGTTTGACTGTAGCAGCAAGACATAGCCATCCTGAGGTTTCTTCTGTAGTACTGCACTTGGTACATCGGCTTTTTGGAATCATGTTGTCTTTATATAATGTGGGAGCGTACGGGCATTATTTGCATTGAAGCCATTGGTTAAGTAATATTAAAAAAGACATATCTTCTGTAAACAAATGATAACCGTTAGTAGTTTCCCCTCATTTCCAAACATTATATCATGACAGGCTGAGTACTGTCTCATGGGTGGTGGTTAGATGAATATTACCCGCGCTTCTTGAAAAGAGGGAGAATAATGTGAAGTGTGCCAGTCCACATGCGTTCTGTTACCTTTAGCGTTTTGTAAAAGAATACGGGATTTATGTGAATAGTTTCCTTTCCACAGATAGCATCAGGAGGTTGCCACATTGAATGTTCTTTTCCTATCACTTCATTTGCCTTTAACCTGTATTACTCTCCTTACATAGGCCTTGTACAGACAATTCACAAGAAGCGGCCGGATCCCACTCGCATTTGGAAGGTAAGTTTTCATTTTCTTAACACTTGTCTTAAAGAATTGCGTAAGACACGTGTATTTGTAATAAAACAATGTTCATTTTTTAAATTTATTCATTTATTTGAGAGAGAGAGAGAGAGAGAGAGCACGCATGTGTGCAAGCGGGGGAGGGGCAGAGAGAGAGAGGGAGACACGAAATCTGAAGCAAGCTCCAGGCTCTGAGCTGTCAGCACAGAGCCCAACGCGGGGCTCAAACTCGTGAACTTCGAGATCATGACCTGAGCCGAAGTCGGACGCTTAACCGACTGAGCCACCCAGGCGCCCCCAAACAACGTTCATTTTAAACTATTTTTCAGACGAGTTAGAGCTGGATGGAGCTTTGAAGGTCATCAAGCTTATTCTGTTGAGGAAACAGGTCCTGAGAAAAGGACGTTTGTATCCAGTGTAATGGTGATGGCATCAGGGCCCAAACTCAGCCCCGCTAACTCAAGGCGTAGTGCTTTTTACAACACGCATCGCTCTATCTTTCTCTGTTTTGCTAGTTATTTGTCTGCTGGTTATTTGGTGCGATGGGTATGTGCATGTCAGGGCTAAGAATCCGTTGGCCCACAGACGTGTGACAGCCATAGGGAAGTGTAGGAGCGGAAGAACTTTCCCTTCCTTCCTTCTACGTTCATTGGCTGGTCTCATAATCAAATTAACATGACGCAAGTTACTGGGAGAAAAAGAAATTTCATTTGTACAGGAGCCCCATAAAAATATGATGCCCGGGAGGTAGTGAGGTTATTGAGGCTTCCAAATATGCTGAGCTAAGGCAAGGGGCTGGGGTCTGCACACCCCAAGGGAAGGAAGGCTATTCACAGCAAGGCAGATGAGATGTTTGGAAAACAAAGGTTGCCCCGTTAGGCAGATTAAGTTTCTTGGTAAAATTTCTCTCCCTTAATAGCTCTCTTCCTGGTGTAAACCCCCTTTCCAGTGTAAATTAAGACAGTTGAGGGAGGAGGTAGAGTTTCGCCTGAATCTCCTGATTTTTGATTGCCTTATTTTCTTTAAGTTTATTTATTTATTTTGAGAGAGAGACAGCATGAGCAGGGTAGGGGGAGAGAGAGAGGGGAGGAGCAGAGAGACAGAGGCAGACAGAGACAGAGATAGAGACAGAGAGAGAATCCCAAACAGGCTCCACACTGTCAGCACAGAGCCCGATGAGGGGTTCAATCCTATGAACCTTGATATTAAGACCTGAGTCGATGCTTAACCAACAAAGCCACCCAGGGACCCCTGCCTTTGGCTCAAAATAATCCTCATGCCAAATTTCCAGAAATTTCATAGTCTGGAAGTTAAGTTTCCAGAGTGTTACATTATCTCATTATACCAATCTCAGTCTGGAGAATAGGTCAGTTCAGTTCAACAGTTTTGTCTCCTTTCACGAGGCAGTCTTGCCATTGGGCTTTCAAAGTTAGGTTTATATTGTGCAAGCAGTAAGGTAATTAATAAGAGGAATTTCTATGGAAAGAAAAGACAAACAAAGACTAATGGTTGGAACAAATTATACACCCAGTGACTGAGTCCCGAACGCTGCCGGTCAAGAGTTCTAGATGTTAGGCTCAAAGCATCTGTAGAATGAGGGTGGACAGCGGCAAACTGACAGATGTTCCTGGTTTGCAGTTTGACCGTCTTCGATGATGTCATCGGGTGGGCTTTGTGAACGGCGCACACAGCCAGAGGTACAAGGAGGACTGTGCAAACATGAGCTTTGGTGGTGGTTGCTCTGAAGTTTATGTCCACTCATCTAGCTTCAGTTTGAGGGCTTCAGGAAAAGGGGCAGATTTAGGTCTCAGTGATTCCAAGTCAAAAGGATGAGGGGAAAAAATTGGAAATGTTAGTTTGGAGAGTTCTGGCCAGACATTTAAAGAAACTCAAAATCAGGATCCAGTCCAGTTTTAATGGCAAATATTAAAACTTCGAAGACAGTGACCAGAACTAGGGTCTCATTCACATGTGTGTCCTGTAGTTTCTACTGAAACAAAACATTTCCCTCTACAATTAGCCCCATTCTGATCAATGGAATTAAACTGCAGCTAATCTGTTAAAATAAGTCTAGTCTTATTAAATTTGGCCTGGTTATTTGTATAAGTACAGCAAGAATAGTGATCTATCATCATAGGCTCTTTTTAAAAAAAAATTTTTTTAATGTTTTATTTATTTCTGGGAGAGAGAGAGAGAGGCAGTGTGAGCAGGGGAGGGTCAGAGAGAGAGGGAGACACAGAATCTGAAACAGGCTCCAGGCTCTGAGCTGGCTGCCCAATGTGAGGCTCGAACATGAACCGTGAGCTCATGACCTGAGCTGAAGTCGGACGCTTAACCCACTTAGCCATCCAGGCACCCCTCATCATAGGCTCTTTTAAATCTGCTTTGCTGGAACTCAGATTGAACTCATAAGGAATCTCAGATTGAACTTTTAACAGCCTCTTGAGGCTAAAAAAGAAGCCAAGAACTTGCCATCAGACGTCACCCGCAAAACCTATCGATTTGGGTGACTTCCTCTCCTCTCACATTCCTGGGCACCAGGGTGGCTTAGTCGGTTGAGCTATCAACTCTTGGTTTAGGCTCAGGTCATGATCTCACAGATCTTGGGTTCAAGCCCAGCGTCTGGCTCTGCTCTACCAGTGCAGAGCCTGCTTGGGACTCTTTCTCTCTGTCTGCTCCTCCCTCCCTCCCTCTCTCTCGCTCTCTCTCTCTCACTCTCTCTCAAAATAAATAAACTTAAAAAAAAAATCTGACATACCATTCATGGTATTGGTAATATAACCAATTTTTCCAGTTGTGTCCTATTACAAAGAGAACAGATTCTTATTGAACTTTTGCAAATAAATATATTACCATGAAAATAAGGATACTCACTAAGAGTCTGCAAAATCTGGAGGATCGAGTTGGGATAAAAATTGTTCTATTTGTACTTATAAAGGTACACCTTACCAAGATGCTCTAAGGCTTAGGTACCTTAGGAGAAAAAATATCCTTAAATCTGGAAAAATGAAGCACTAAAGTGCCAGCAGTGTTTCATGTAAAAAGTCATAAAAATTATAATCATCATCAGTTCATTCAGTTTATGTAATTAATTCTTGTTCTGCTTGAATCCAATTTTTTCCATTAGTTTTGGAAGATACTCAGTTCAGTTTTCTGATCTAAAAATTATCAGAAATATGTGCTTGCCAGCGACCTTTCCATTAGTTTCCTTGAAGATTAAGCACTTTTGCAGGAACATTTTTGCAAAACCATCAGAGTGAAGCAGTAACTGTAACTGACAAAAGACGATGGCTAAACATCCAAAGAGAGTTCATTATAATGCAGTCGACAAGGTAATTTAGTTATTTCCTTGACACACACTTTAAGATGATAACTAGAATTGTGACTGATTAACACTATACAAGGACATATCGGAATTTTAGAAATTTCATACAATTTCTGGAATATTTGCATAAATAATATCTATCCATACAAATTAAAGTTTAGCATTACTTCTCAATTGACAGTGCTTCCCATGTAGCTTAGCATATGAAATGAGCCTAATTTAACACCTCCGGGTTTTTTTTTAAAATTTTTTAACATTTATTCATTTTTGAGAGAGACAGAGTGTGAGTGGGGGAAGGGCAGAGAGAGAGGGAGACACAGAATGGAAGCAGGCTCCAGGCTCACAGCTCAGAGCCTGACGCGGGGCTTAAACCCACGAGCCAGCAGTGAGATCATGACCTGAGCCGAAGTCGGATGCTTAACCGACTGAGCCATCCAGGTGCCTCTGATTTTTTTTTTTTTTTTAATAAGGAGAGAGAATATATCTTTAGAGATATTCCAGAGACTGGAAAATTCCAAAATTACTTCCAGGTCAAAAGGACTTCATTTAGGATTTGATTTTCTTAGTGTCATATCAAAGGGTTTTAGACATTTGTCTGAATAAGATCACAGATTATTATGAAACAATACTTAGTTACCTATTTAACCAAAATGACAATAAAAATTTTCAAAGACAAATATAGAGTGTCACATAGTTGTGAGCAAAGCCTAGTTCTTTCACCATAAAGAAGATTTTGTTTTCTTAAGTAATCAAAGACCTGATGATAAAGATAACATGAAGCACAAGAAATTATTTTGATAAAACACAGAATTTTGCTTTTTAGAGAGATTACTTAAAAGGTAAAGAAAAACCTTTTGCAGTCTCTTATCAGGAGCCGACCAATGGTCCAAGAAAACTTTGTCCTTATAACAGATCAAAGAAAATTAAGTTTTCCTTTTGCATAAATACACTACTGACCTTAAAGCTTAATTTTATAGCATTTATAATAAATTCATTCAATTTTAGGCAACTTGACCACACAAGATAGGATTCTCTCTCTTGCTCTCTCTCTGGTTCATCCTTTATTCTTCTCTTTTTCATTTTGAAATAACTACTTTTACTTTGGTTATTAATAACCAAATAACAAATGCATCTTCATATCTCATACTTTTCCTTTCCCCAAAATATATTCTACTTTTCTTGTTACAGAGTTCTTTCCCTTATGGTTTCTAATAGCTTTAAGTATACGCATTAATTAGAATTCTTAACACCTAGAAACCTTAATTTCTAGTAAAACAAAGAAGTAAACAATTATGAACTGTCTGTCATATCAGTATTTCTTAGATTAGAAAATTTGTGAATGCATTTCATAATTTCTAGAAACGTATTTCCTTGTAGTACAGGCTTTCATTGTGGTGCAACTTATGTTTACTAAGAGATGCAAATTTGTCTTTACTTTGCCTGCAACAGGAAGCCAAAAGTAGGTAAACCGATGGTCAATAATTAATGTTTCACTTTTTAAAATTTTTAAAAATTAACTAGTTGGTTTATTTATTTATTTATTTATTTTAATTTTTTTTTTAAAAAACGTTTTACTTATTTCTGAGAGAGAGAGACAGCGTGAACAGGGGAGGGGCAGAGAGAGAGGGAGACACAGAATCCAAAATAGGCTCCAGGCTCTGAGCTAGCTGTCAGCACAAAGCCTGATGCAGGGCTCGGAGCCACGAACCATGAGATCATGACCTGAGCCGAAGTCAGACGCTTAAGCGACTGAGCCACCCAGGCGCCCCTATTTATTTATTTATCTTATGTTTTTATTTATTATTGAGAGACAGAGAGAGACAGAGCATGAGCATGGGAGGGGCAGAGAGAGCGGGAGACAGAATCCAAAGTAGGCTCCAGGCTCTGAGCTGTCAGCACAGAGCCCAAAGCAGGGCTTGAACTCACAAACTGTGAGATCGTGACCTGAGCCGAAGTCAGACGCTTAATGGACTGAGCCACCCAGGCGCCCCTATTTATTTATTTTTAAGTAAGCTCTAGACCTAACATGGGGCTTGAACTCGTGACCCTGAGATCAAGAGTGGCATGCTCTACCCATTTAGCCAGCCAGACACTCCAATGTTTCACTATTTTATGTTCTTTGGAAATGATCTAGATATTCAATCAGTTTCCATCATTTAAGTTTGCAAAACTCTAAAGTTCCAAGTTACCAAAAAAGATTTTGGAAGCTTTCTTCAGCACATATTCCATAAAACATAATTATTACTAAAAAATTCACTTAAAACCTCTTACCCAATTTATATCTATTTAAATTACTTGTTCTTTTATTTTTAAGAACAGAGAGAGCATGAGCAGGGGAGAGGGGCAGAGAGGGAGAGACAGAGAGACAGAGAAGGGAGAGAGAGGGAGAGAAAAAAAAGAGAATCTTAAGCAGGCTCAACACTCAGCAGCAAGCATCACTGATGCGGGGCTTGATCTCTGGATGGTGAAATCAGGAGTCGAGCTGAAATCAATAGTTGGACACTCAACTGACTGAGCCACCCACTCAGTGGGTGCCCCTAAACCACTTGTTCTTTTTTTTTTTAATGTTTTATTTATTTCTGAGAGAGAGCAAGCCTGAGCAGGGGAGGGTCAGAGATAGAGGGAGATACAGAATTTGAAACAGGCTCCAGGCTCTGAGCTAGCTGTCAGCACAGAGCCCGATGCGGGGCTCGAACCCCCAAACTGTGAGATCATGACCTGAGCCGAAGTCGGAGGCCCAACCGACTGAGCCACCCAGGTGGCCCTGTTCTTTTTTTTTTTTTTTTTTAAGTTTACTGATTTATTTTGAGAGAGAGCAAGTGTGAACACGCAAGTGGGGGAAGGGTAGAGAGAGAGGAAGAATCCCAAGTAGACTCTGTGCTGTCAGCGCAGAGCCTGATAAGGGCTCAATGTCACAAACAGTGAAATCATGAGCTGAGCTGAGATCAAGAATGGGAGGCTTAACCAACTGAGTCACCCAGGTGCCCCTAAATCACTTGTTCTTTTTTTTAAGTTTACTTATTTTGAGAGAGAAAGAGTGCACAAGCAGGAGAGGGGCAGAGAGAAAGAGAGACAGAATCCCAAGCAGGCTCCATGCCATCAGTGCAGAGCCCAATGCAGGACTTGAATGTAGAAACTGTGACATCATTACCTGAGCCGAGATCAGGGGTCAGACACTTAACCGACTGAGCCAGCCAGGTGCCCCAAATAATTTGTTCTTAATAATTATGTTTAGACTTCTTGCTGACAAATTTTGCAGCAGAGATAACATAGACTTATTTGACTTTTAGTAAAACTGGGGAGAATGCAGTATTATATTTAATACTGATAACTCTAAAGAAATGCCTGTTTTAATCAAATGAGAAAACATAAACTAGCTTTTATTTACCAAAAATTACCCTAGATCACATGAACTTGAAAAGCATTTGGATTAGTTTCTATTATATTTCTGAGAGTTTTGGGAATCCTTAATTCATATAAGTACTTGGGTTTGTTTTTTTTTTAATCTTTATTTATTTTTGAGGGGGTGAGAGGGGCAAAGAGAGAGGGAGACCCAAGAATCCAAAGCAGGCTGCAGGCTCTGAGCTGTCAACACAGAGCATGACCCAGGGCTCAAACTCACTAACTTCGAAATCATGATCTGAGTTAAAGTTGAACGCTTAACCGACTGAGCCACCCAGGTGCCCCAGTACTCGCTTGTTTTTAAGTCAATTGATTAGCGCTCTTTTACAAAGTAATTTTAGCAATACTATCCAGAAGTAGAAAAATATCACACATCTCCAATGTCCATGTATAGACACAAACATACAGATATATGCTAATGAAGGCTTATAGCTATTGTTTTAAAATTCTAGCCCTGGGACAGGTATGATGATGCAAAGCTCACTAGTTTGTAAAAGAGCAGTTGGTTCCAAATTTTGTTTTTGCAGTTGGAATAAGTTCAGTTCACCTGCTCAGATGGCTGCAGTTTTTTTTACTAATATTTGTGAAGAGGGCATTTAAGATTTTTCATTAGCCCAATTTCAAAATAGTTCCTTTTTTTCTGCTTCTCATGAGAAACTTCTCCCTCTCATTTGTATTTTATTAATTTTTTTTAATGTTTATTTTTGAGAGAGCGCGAGTAGCAGAAGGGGCAGAGAGGGAGACACAGAATCCAAGGCATGCCACAGGCTCTGGGCTGACAGCTCAGAGCCTGACACAGGGCTTGAACTCACTAACTGCGAGACTATGACCTGAGCCAAAGTCGCTTAACTGAATGAGCCACCCAGGTGCCCTATCCCATTTGTATTTTAACGAATGACTTTTAGGTCCTAGAGATTATAGGGGTAGATAATCTACATCACAAAGGTACAGGGAGAGTATCCAAGTTTTCTGCAAGAGTTTTGGGGGCAAAGTTGCCTTTTTTCTGGGGTATATGGTAATTACTATTAAATTTTTTCCTTCTTTCCTTAAGTGCAGGATACTTGTGTTTCCAGTGTCCTGATCTTTTACAATACAGTATTTTGAGAGGAATAGGTGAGGTTTTGTGACTGGTAAGGACGGATGGACATTAAATTTGTCCTAGAGCTGCATTTCTGGCGTGTTGAGATGTACGAGACAAAGATGATTATTTCCACTTCCTTAAAGAATTGAGTTGTATCCTGAATGGTACCCAAAACACTGATTTACCCATCCAACTACAGTTTCCTTAATTTGCTTCTTTATATCAGGGATATATCAAACTACGATATAAATCAAAAGATTTCAGTGTTCTAGACCTTCAGGATTTGATGTCGTATGTGCGCCTTTAAAAAAAAATCTGCATAAAGCATTCAGCCAAGGCCTTTGTATGTCCTCCTTCTTTCCAAGTGCACTGTTGAACTGGAGACCGATTCGCCGTAGTTGGGGAAGCCCTCAGCTGAACCAGTTCCTGGACATTCGAAGGAGGGCCTGGGAGAAATTCTAGCCATCTGTTTTCTCTTGGAGGAGGGGCTTCCCTAGGGGGCCACCAGACTGGTCTCCTAACCATACTGTAATATAGGTAAGAAGGATACCCCTTACCAGCCACTCTAGGTGTGAATCTAGGTGTGTGGGGTCGTGAACAGCCACTAGTCTTTCCAACTTCTCTCTCAATTTGGTATGATCTTCTGAAGGTGGAGGTAAAAGGGCTTTATAATTTACAGGATCTGCTGATGTCCAGGGGATGTAAATTCTTTGTGGTGGGTGTCTAGGATGCAGTCATAAAGGACGTTGTGTAGGAAGACCGGACACTGGCAGCACCTGGTTACCGAGCCCCGGCCCGGCCCGTGGGAGGAACTGTGCGGAGCAGCCAAACAACGCCCTCCTCCTGTCTACATTGTGCTCCATGAGTAATCTGTATACCCTGGGCCTGGAGATCAGGCTGATGTGCTCTCTGTAAATCTTACAGAGAGGGAAGTCAAACAGGCAGCTGGGAGTTTAAGGGATTTTCTGGGGAAGCTGGAAGAATTTGGGGATTTAAGGGAATTTGCTGCGGCAATGGAGCTGGATTTTGAGAAGGGGGGAATTTAGGTCAGGGGCCCAGAGATCCGAACGCATCAGGGACAGGGAGTAGGGGATTTTAAAAGTGTAGATAAGAGGGCAGAGAAGGAATTCACATTAGATGAGGACTTCAGGTTTTGTTCTAAGTCCAATTTCTATTCTTTCATCTTCTTAAAGGAGTCCCTAAGGCTAGCTACTCCTTCCTGTCGCTTTTCAACTAGGTCTCTCCACAGGTACCAACATAACAGTTGTTTAGGATGAACGCTCTCTGTTTTTTCTTTTCTTTTACATCTGGCCACTTCAAAAGGATCCATCATCTGACAAATATGATCTTATACTAATCTCAACAGTGGGTCAAAACAATAAGTCTTTTTATGGTTGAACCATGGATGCAAGAGACGTTTCCAAAGGAGAGTGAAAAGGATGCAGTCCTCACAATTCAAAAATTTTAGTTCCAAAGAAAAAAGAGAGGAAGACACACATTTAGCCCTAAACGGGGTGCAACCCACATTCCTGTCCAGCCATAGCTTTAAAAATTTTTTTTTAATGTTTATTTATTTTTGAGAGAGAGAAGCAGAGTGTGAGTGGGGGAGGAGCAGAGAGAGAGGGAGGTGGGGAAACACAGAATCTGAAACAGGCTCCAGGCTCTGAGCTGACATCACAGAGCCTGATGCGGGCTCAAGCTTGGGACCAGTGAGATCATGACCTAGGCCGAAGTTGGACGCTTAACCAACTGAGCCACCCAGGCACTCCTGTCCAGCGATATCTAATTGCAAGTGGGATGTAACCCACATTTCCGTCTGGCCCAATTTTACAACCAAGAAAAAAAAAAAAAAAACAGTGACTATCTCTGGGAAAAAAGGCATTAATAGAAAACAAATGTCCTCAAAACAGACTTTTACCAAAGTTGCTATACCCAAGGAATGAGTTCACCCAGCTTTTTTCTTCTGCTAATCTAAATTTACAAAAAGGAAAGGGCTCTCATTACTCTCACTTCCATCAGATACTGCAGGCAGAGACCTGGGAGACTGACATGATAAGAATTCTTTTTTTCTTTAAGTTAATATTTTTGTTTTTTGTTTTTAATTTATGAGAGAGAGAGAAAGAGAGATGGAGAAAGCAGGGGAGGGGCAGAGAGAGACAAGGAGAAAGGGAATCCTAAACAGGCTCCACACCTTCAGTGCAGAGCCCGACACGGGGCTTGAACTCACAAACCGTGAGATCATGACCTGAGCCGAAATCAAGAGTCGGTGCCTTAACTGACGGATCCACTCAGGTGCCCCTGACATGGTAGGAATTCTTACCTTCTGCTGGCTTTTGTCATAGGTCCCGGGATCTTACAGCTACAGCAGCCCTGGAAAGGTAAGTGTCCAGCCACTAAGGATTCCTTTGTGGTCACCAACTGTAGGGGTGGAATAATTTTCCTTTCACCCCCCTCTAGGTTCTTTGGCTGGTCTAATAATCAAATCGACAAAAGGTAGATTAACAGGCGAAAAATAAATTTCATATGTACGGAAGCCACATAAAAATGTAAGACGGAGCGGGCGGCCAGGTAATGGAGGCTTCTAGGACATCCTGAGCTAAGGGAAGGAATAGGGGTCCAGGGACACAAAATAAGGAAAGCCATTCACAAGAAAGTGAGAGAGTTTTGGAAAACAAAGGTTGCCATGTTATGTAGATAACTTACTTGTGTAAAAAGATATCTCTGTTAATTAATTCTCTTCCCGGTTCAGGCTCCCTTTCAAGTGTAATTTTAGGCAGTTGATGGGGAGGTAAAAGGCTAAATCTGCTGTTTAAAAAAAAAACAACCTAAAATAAATCCTTATGCCAAAGGGGTATATTTGGGGTGACAAATTCTGCTCCACTTCAAAAGTGGGAGGCGATTTAGGGGCACCTGGGTGGCTCAGTCGGTTAGGCGTGCAACTTAGGTTCAGGCCATGATCTTCAGGTTTGTGAGTTGGAGACCCCAGTCTGCTCTCTGCTGACAGCATGGAGCCTGCTTCGGATTCAATGTCTCCCTATCTCTCTACCCCTCCCCCGCTCATTCTCTCTTTCTCTCTCTGTGTCTCTCTCAAAAATAAATAAATAAACATTAAAAAAGTGGGTGACTATTCAAAAGAGTTTGTTTTTAAAAAAAAAATTTTTTTTAATTCCAATGAATTAGCATACAGTGTAATCATAGTTTCAGGTGTACAATATAGCAACTCGGCACTTCCATACATCACCTGGTGCTCACCACAACAGGTACCCTCCTTAATCCTCATCACCTATTTAAACCATTCCCCCAACCCCTCCCTTCTGGTAGCCATCACTGTGTTCTCTACTGTTAAGAGTCTGTTTCCTGGTTTGCTTCTCTCTCCATTTTTTTCCCCATTGCTCATTTGTTTTGTTTCTTAAATTCCACGTAATGAGTGACGTCATATGGTGTTTGTCTTTCTCTGATTGACTTACTTTACCTAACATAATACCCTCTAGCTCCATTGCAAATGTTGCAATGGCTTTTTGATGACTGAGTTATACTCCATTATATATATATGGATATTATATATATAATGGAATATACATATTATATATATTATGTATATATGCCACTTCTTCTTTATCCATTCATCAATTGATGACACTTGGGATGTTTCTATAATTTGTCTATTGTTGATGATACCGCTGTAAACATTAGGATGCATGTATCCCTTTGAATTATTATTTTTGTATTCTTGGGGTAGATACCTAGTAGTGCAATTGCTGGATCCTAGGGTAGTTCTATTTTTAACTTTTTGAGGAAGCTTTATACTGTTTTCCAGAATGGCATCACCAGTTTGCATTCATACCAGCAATGCAAGAGAGTTCCCTTTCTCCACATCCTTGCCAACACCTGTTGTTTCTTTGTTGATTTTAGCCATTCTGACAAGTTTGAGGTGATATCTCATTGTAGTTTTGATTTGCATTTCCCTGCTGATCGGTGATGTTGAGCATCTTTCTATGTCTATTGGCCATCTGTATGTCTTCTTTGGAAAAAATGTCTGTATCTTCTGCCCATTTTTAACTTGGATTATTTCTTTTTTGAGTGTTGAGTTTGGTAAGTTCTTTATATATTTGGGATACTAACCCTTTATCAGATATGTCATTTGCAAATATCTTCTTCCATTCTGTAGGTTGCCTTTTAGTTTTGTTTACTGTTTTGTTCACTGTGGCTGAGGCATTTTTCCAACACCATTTGTTGAAGATACAGTGTTTTTCCCATTGGATATTCCTTCCTGCTTGGTTAAAGATCAATAGGCCACATAATTTGAGGTCATTTCTGGGTTTTCTGTTCTGTTCCATTGATCAATGTGTCTATTTTGTACCAGTACCATACTGTTTTAATTACTACAGCTTTGTAATATAACTTGACGTCCAAAATTGTGATGGCTCCAGCATTGCTTTCCTTTTTCAAGATTGCTTTGGCTATTTGGGGTCTTTTGTGGTTCCATACAAATTTTATAATTGTTCCATCTCTGTGAAGAATGTCAGTGGTATTTTGATGGGTATTGCATTAAATGTGTACTTTGCTTTGGGTAGTATAGACATGTTAACAATATTTGTTCTTCCAGTCCATGAGCATGGAATATCTTTCCGTTTATTTGTGTCATCTTCAATTTTTTGCATCAATGCTTTATAGTTTTCTGAGTATAGGTCTTTCACGTCTTTGATTAGGTTTATTCCTAGGTACCTTATTATTTTTGGTGCAGTTGTAAACGAGATTGATTCTTTAATTTTTCCTTCTGCTCCTTCATTATTGGTATATAGAAATGCTACTGATTTCTGTATGTTGATTTTGTATCCTGTGATTTTACTGGATTTGTGTATCAGCTCTAGTAGTTGCTTTTTATTTTTTAATGTTTATTTATTTTTGAGAGAGACAGAGTGTGAGTGGGGGAGGGACAGACAGGGAGGGAGACACAGAATCCAAAGCAGGCTCCAGGCTCTGAGCTGTCAGCACAGAGCCTGATGCGGGGCTCGAACCCATGAGCCGTAAGATCATGACCTGAGCCAAAGTCAGAGGCTCAACCAACTGAGCCACCCAGGCACTCGTCTCTTATAGTAGTTTATATTTCTGTGGTATTGGTTGTTATTTCTCCTCTCTCATTTGTGATTTTATTTATTTGGGTCTTTTTCCTTTTTGAGAAGTCTGGCTAGAAGTTTCTCAATTTTATTAATTTTTTCAAAGAACCAGCTCCTGGTTTCATTGATCTAGTCTATTGTTTTTGTTTGTTTGTTTTGTTCTGTTTTAGTTTCTATATCATTTGTTTCTGCTCTAATGTTTACTATTTCCTTCCTTTTTTCTGGCTTTAGGCTCTGTTGGTTGTTCTTTTTCAGGGTCCTATAGGTGTAAGGCTAGGTTGTTTGTTTGAGATTTCTCTTGCTTCTTGAGGTAGGCCTGTATTGCCTAATTGTGACCTATATACTTCCCTCTTGGGACCGTTTCAGCTGCATCCCAAAGGTTTTGGATGGTTGTGTTTGCATCTTCCCTTGTTTCCATGTATTTTATAAATTTCTTCTTTGATTTCCTGGTTGACTCATTTATTGTTTAGTAGCATGTTATTTAACCTCCATGTATTTGTGGTCTTCCAGATTTTTTTCTTGTGGTTGATTTCTAGTTTCATAGCTCTCTGGTTAGAAAAGGTGCATGATATACTTTGATTTTCTTGTATTTTTTTTAAGTGAGCTCTTCACCCTACCTGGGGCTTGAAGTCATGACCCAAGGTGAGGAGTCACATGCTCTACTGATTGAGTCAGTTAGGGTCTCCTTGTATTTATTGAGGCCTGCTTTGTGGCTTAATATGTGATCTGTTCTGAAGAATGTTCCATGTGCACTTGAAAAGAATGTATATTCTCCTGTTTTGGGATGGAATATTCTGAATGTGTCTGTTAAGTCCATCAGGTCCAGTGTGTCATTTAAAGCCATTGATTCTTTGTTGATTTTCTCTTTAGATGATCTGTCCTGTGATGTAAGTGGGGTGTTAAAGTCCCGTACTATTATTGTATTATTATTAATTAGTTCCTTTATGTTTGGTATTGTTTTAGCATTTGAGGGCCGCCATGTTGGGTGCATAAATATTTACAATTGTTATATCTTCTTGTTGGGTTGTCTCTTTTTTATCATATAGTGCCCTTCTTTGTGTCGTTACAGTGTTTGTTTTAACATCTAGTTTGTCTGATGTAGGTATTGCTGCTGCTTTCTTTTGATATCGATTTGCATGATAAATATTTCTCCATCCCCTTACTTTCAATCTGCAGTGTCTATAGTTCTAAACTGAGTCTTTTGTAGGCAGTATACAGATGGGTCTTGTTTTTTTTATCCATTCTGATGCCCTCTGTCTTTTATTGGAACATTTAGTCCATTTATAGTCATAGTAATTATTGATATGCATGTACTTATTGCCATCTTATTATTTGTTTTTCATTGTTTCTGAAACTTTACTTATTTTTTCTTGTCTTTCATGTTTTGCTGATATTCTTTACTGATATATTTGGACTTCTTTCTCTTTATTCTTTGCATGTTTATTAGTGGGTTTTGATACTTTGATATCAAAATGGTAATGGTTACCATTAGGTTTGTATGCACCCTTTTCTGCATATAGCAGTCTGTATTAAGTTGATGGTCTTTGAGTTTGAACCCATTCTTTACTCCTCTTCTCCCCACATTTTAGATATATGTTACTATATTTTGTGTCCTTTTCTGTGACTTCCTTGACTGGATTATTTTACAGAGATATTCATTTTTACTGCTTTTTTTTGTGTGCGTCCTGTCTTTATACTTCTGTTCTCTTTTCCACTCAGTGAGTCCCCTTAAATATTTCTCTCAGGGCTGGTTTAGTGGTCAGGGACTCCTTTAGTATTTGTCTGTCTAGGAAAGTCTTTATCTCTCTTTCTGAATGA
The DNA here is from genome assembly GCF_003009895.1 of Hyaena hyaena. Classification (NCBI taxonomy): domain Eukaryota; kingdom Metazoa; phylum Chordata; class Mammalia; order Carnivora; family Hyaenidae; genus Hyaena; species Hyaena hyaena. The sequence goes on from NW_024081189.1 coordinate 678,671, forward strand.
TAGCTTTGCTGGATAGAGGATTCTTGGCTGTAGATTTTTCCATTCAGCAATTTGAATATATCATGCCACTCCCTTCTTGCTTGGCAAGTTTCTGGTAAGAAAAGTGCTGCTAGTCTTATGGGTTTTGCCTTGGAAGTTAAGGACTTCTCCTGTCCTCATGGTTTAAAAATTTTTTTTTCTTTATCACTATATTTTGCAAATTTAATTATAGTATGTCTTGCTGTTGGCCTGCTTTTGTTGAGTTTGTTGGTAGTTCTCTGTGCCTTCTGGATTGGGATGTCTGTTTCCTTCCTCAGATTAGGGAGGTTTTCATCTGCTCTTTAAATAAATTTTCTGCCCCCTTTTCTCTCTTTTCTTCTTCTGAGACTCCTATATATGAATGTTTTTATGTTTGATGGAGTCACTGAGTTCCCTAAGTCTATGCTCATTTTGCATAATTCTTTTATTTTTCTCTTTTGTTCAACTTTATTGCTTTCCATTACTTTGTCATGTATATCATTAATTTGTTCCTCTTCTTATACCAGCCTGCTCTTCATTGCATCAAGCCTGTTTCTAATCTCATTTATTGCACTCTTCATCTCTGATTGATTCTTATTTATTTCTTTATTTATTTGAAGGAGAGAGAGAGAGAGAGAGAGAGCGCATGTACAAGTGAGTAAAAGGCACAGACAGAAGGAGAGCGAGAGAGAATCCCATGAGGGGTTGAGAGAGAGACAGAGAGACAGAATCCCATGCAGACTCTGCACTGTCAGCACAGAGCCCGAAGCAGGGCTTGAGCTCACCTGAAGTGGGGCTTGATCTCACCCGAAGTGGGGCTCAAACTCACCCAATGTGGGGCTCAAACTTACAAGCCTTGAGTTCATGACCAGAGCTGAAGTGGTATGCTTCAGGGAATGAACTACCCAGGTACCCCTAATTAATTTTTTTAAACTCTTTTATCTCTGTGGTAAGGGTCTCACTGATACCTTCTTTTCTCAAGTCCAGTGAGTATCCTTATGACAGTTGCTTTATTATTATTATTAGTTTAATTTTTTAATATTTATTTACTTTTGAGAGAGAGAGAGACAGAGGTGTGAGCGGGGGAGGGGCAGAGAGAGGGAGACACAGAATCCAAAGCAGGCTCCAGGCTCTGAGCTGTCAGCACAGAGCCCGACGCGGGGCTTGAACTCACAGGCCGTGAGATCATGACCTGAGCTGAAGTTGGACGCTTAACCCACTGAGCCATCCAGGCGCCCCAACAGATGCTTTAAATTCTCCATCAGTCATGTCACTTGTATCTATTTCACTTAGGTCTGTAGCTGTGACCTTAGTTTGTTCTTTCATTTGGGATACATTTCTTTGTCTTCTCTTTTTGTCTAAGTCTCTGCCTGTTTCTCTGTGTTAGAAAAGCCATTTATGTCTCCCGTTCCTGAAAGCAACAGCCTTATAAAGAAGAGGTCGTGTAGTGCCCAGGGCCCGGTGCTTCAGGGGTTGTCTCCAGCGTGTTTGTGTGAGCTCTGCTCTTGTGTTCTGGCTGCTCTACCCTTCAGGCCAGTTGTCCGCAGAGGCTCTCCTTGCCTGTGTGGGCAGTGTCTGTTCCCTGGCCTGCATGTGATTAGTTTTAACTATATATATGCTCTGGCCTGCTTTTGGAGAGACCTGTCACCACCTCCACTGGAACTGAGGCCCTGCCGATCCCTCTGGTGGGGAAATGTAGTGTGGCCTGGTGTCTGTGCTGGTCCTCTCAGTGAGAGGTCAGTCTTGCTGGGTCTGGGATGAGCGTGACCCTGACCGAGAAAGCCAGATCCCCTAGAGTGCAAGGGGGTGGCCAGCTCCTCCGTTCCCGGAGTAGTGTCTTTGTGAATTCTGTCTGTCAGGGATATGCTCAGAGAAGAGCAAATAATCTCCCCACACTGTGCCTCAGACACTCCGCGGAGCACTGTTCCCACCCTGTATGTCTCCAGGTTGTTTGCCTGCCTTCTCTCCAAGAGCAGCACAGTGCCCTCGCCCTCTGGGCTCTATTCTAGCCCACCCCGCTGACCTTTAAAACTAGGCTGTAAGCCCCTCTGGTTGCAAGAACTCATGAAATTCAGCCCCTATCAGCTTCCAAGCCAGTAGCTATGCAGAAACAGTCTTCTGGTGCATCCCCTGTGTGCTCCTCCCCACCCCCCCTTCTCTCTCTCTCTGTCACTCTTCTCTGCAGCCACAGCCCCCTCCCCTCCACAGCAACCAGGATCCATTTTCCCACTAAACTGCATCTTTGCCTTTCCTGCCATCTTTGATGTGGCCTCTTCTCTCCCTTTAGTTGTGGACTTTGTACTGTCAGTCTTCAGGTCAGTTTCTGGGGTATTTAGGATGAGTTGATAGCTGTCTAGGTGTGTTCAAGGGACATAGGGGCCTCCTGCTCTGCTGTTGTTTTCCTCCTCCCAAAAGAGTAGGTTCTTTAAAGAGGAGGGACACAGGAGGGTACTATAGTAGGGGGAGACTCATGCAGAAGATATGCCCTGGGATTTTAGAGATGATGCTTTTCTTTTGGACTCTTCTAGAATAAAGGATGAAGAGAATGGAGAGGTACTAATTTACCATGTATGGAAATACAAATAGTTGCTCTTACGGGAATGTTCCTCATATTAAACACCATACACAATAGTTAAGAAATTAAATGTGGCATGTATTGGTCACAACAAAGGCCCGCTAAACCTTATGTAATAATAGCATTTTCATAGCTATCAGATTTTTTTTCCAAGGTGTCCATATTACGTAGTGTCTGTGGAGCTTGGAATTGGAGTCAGTCTGTGTCATTAAGTATTTGCTTGACATAGGAAGTATGAATTGTCAAGCAATGTGGCAGTGTAAAAGACTCATGGCAGTTTGGAATGGTAATATTACTGATCCAATAAATGAAGGGAAAGACAGCCCAAATTTGTACACAATCAAGCTACTTTGTCCTACAGGAAAACCATGCTTGCTGGACCCACACAAGCTTTGTGTTCCCAGACAACTCAAGTCCTCCCTCATAGTTTTCCTCCCTCTGACCCATCTCTGGCCTCACCAGATATGCACTGTATGTTAGATTCCAAGGACTCAGAGGCAAAGAGGAATATATTTCATTTCCTCAGGAAGCTCACTCTCCAGTTCCGGAAGGTAGAGAGAGAAAGAGGCATTTATGATGCATTCTACTTAATACTATGAGAGCAGCAAGCATTTTTCCATATGTGTCTATGGAAACTCAGGCTATGTGTTTCACTCAGGGGATGATGTCTGAATGGAGTTTTGAAGGATAAATAGGAAGATCTCATTATCTTCTCTTTGGATTATTGAAAGTATTCCCTAGCTGAATGAATTGCTTGCTGACATGCTTGCCTTACTACATTTTGAGGGAGCTCCTAGTTCAAAGGCGAGGAGACATAAGAAATTAATGGCGTAGTTGTGGAAACGCCAAATGTTTGGTATGGTTTTCCTGAGAGGTGAAAGGATCCCAGTCGAGAAGATAAGCAGAGGTTAAACCATGAGGGGCCTTATATACCTTGACCCTGTAGCATTGACATCAAAGAGGCAGTAGAATACGTTGCAAGTGGAAGATTAACCCAGTCCAATTTGCCTTTTGATCTTGTGACTGCTACATGAAGAATGGGTTGGAGGGAGGCTCCGCATGGTGGCAGGAAGCCCAGTTCAGAGCATCATGAAGAAGATGATGACATCCTCAGCCAGGGCAGCAGTGGTGGGAATGAATGGCTATGGACAGATCCAAGAAGTCGTTAGGAACTACCGTTGACACAACTTGGCGTTGGCTTGATTGTGGTGGGTGAAATGAAGGGAGAAGACTAGGATCATCTTATCCAGCTTGAGCAACTGTATAGCAGTGCCCTTCTCTGAAATCTGGAACAGAGGAAGGAGACCAGTTCTGGGTGGGTGAGAAAGATGATGAGGTCAGACTTGGACATGTTGCCCTTGACCCACCTGCGAAGTATCCAGGCGAACAGTTCTACTGTGAATTTGATACAATGGTTTGGAGCTCAGGAGAGTAGTTTGTATTCAGCCTTTTTCTGCCTCTTCTGAATGCCCTTAGAATCCATCCTCAGCAATTTAGCCCTTGATTACATACTGTCCTGGAGCAGTCCCTTATCTTCTCTTGTTTTCTTGTACTTTCCAGAGGCGCGGGTGTTGTATACCCATCTGTACCTTTTGAAGTGCTTACCTGACCTCAGGGCATGAGTGAGGACTTTGTAAGGCTTCTGAAGATTTGTGGGGCTACCTCACCCTTGAGGTTATTCAGGGGAAAAATGACACTTTAGTAATTATTAAAAGGTGCAACAGATATTTAAGTCTTTGTTTTTAATTTTTTTTAATGTTTTATTTATTTCTCACAGAGAGAGAGAGAGAGAGTGAGCAGGGGAGGGTCAGAGAGAGAGGGAGACACAGAATCCGAAGCAGGCTCCAGGCTCTGAGCTAGCTGTCAGCACAGAGCCCAACGCGGGGCTTGAACCCACAAACCATGAGATCATGACCTGAGTCTAAGTCGGACACTTAATCGACTGAGCCACCCGGCAGCCCCTATTTAAGTCTTTATAAATAGCTACAGATATCACAAATCAAGTTTACATAAGTGACCAATTTTACTTGAAAGATTTGTAAGATATTTCCATTCCCCCTTTCCCCTAATTTAAGTTTTCCAACCCTTAGGAAGAAGTGAAAATAATAGCTTTTCTACATTGGCTTCCTTACAACTCTTTATTCTATCATCTGAGTCCCTGAGATTTTATAACCCACTCTGGCATATGGAATTGATAAAAAGCAGGGAAGGGTTCTGGTCATTGTTATTTAATGGTTGGGATTTGCAATTATTTGTGGATATTGTATCCTGAGACGCTCTGTGCTTCATTTTTTCCAAAGGGGGTGGGCATCTTTTGTATCAACAGTAGAACTTAAGGGATTTCTGTTAAGCCTCTACAGAAAATGGTTCCTCTGTTAAAAAAAAAAAAAAAAAATGCAGGAGGCTTAGGAACAGTTGCCAGGTGGTGAATGAGAGCTTTGGTGGCTGAGCAATTTTTGCTTTCCCATTTCCTTCCCGTCTGAAACTTTTTCATTATGTTTACCCTCGCTCTTCTAGAAGTTTTTGATTCATCTATGCATGCATCTGCATATTCGCATACTCATGCCTTACACGTCACTCAAGTTTGCCAGTCTTACTGGTACTTTGTACTTTGCAAAATACTCAAGATAAGTAATAGTCATGCAGTACAAATGTGAAAGACTAATACTGCTTCTTTCCCACACAGACCTGTTGAATACTTTATGTAAATATCAACGGGTTTTTTTTTAAGAAAAATAATTCCTGCTTTGAAAGCTTACCACTAAGGAGCGATGCTAATATTGGGACTTAATAAGCTCAGTAGGTGGCACGGGGAAATATCGGTAAGCAAATGGACAGGTGGAGCTTTAGTCTTCTGATCAAAACTTGCCATCACCTAATTCACACATAGGCCTACTGTGTGCCAGGCACATAGTAAGTGCTTTATACATATAAATTCATTTAATTCTCACACTGTAATCCTATGATGTAATAAGCCCTACTACTAACCCCATTTTAAATATGAGGAAACTGAGGCAGAGAGATCTTTAGTACATTTTCCAAGGTCACATAGCTAGTAAATGACAGTGCTGAGATTCAATCCCAGGCATTCTGACTCGAGCTTTAATACTTTTAGACACTATATTAAGATATGGAACTAGTATCATCAATTTAGTATGTATATGTGCATTTCTCATAGCTATTCTTTATCTTCTAAATATGTGTCATATGTGCATGATAGAGAGCAGCTCAGAACCAAGGAAAATGGGGGTGCCTCGGTGGCTCAGTCCGTTAAGCGTCTGACTTCAGCTCAGGTCATGATCTCACAGTTTGTGGGTTCGAGCCCCATGTCGGGCTCTGTGCTGACAGCTTGGAGTCCAGAGCCTGCTTCGGATTTTGTGTCTCCCTCTCTCTCTGCCCCTTCCCTGCTCGCTCTCTCTGTCTCTCTCTGTCTAAAAAATAAACATTAAAAAAAAAAGAACCAAGGAAAATGGTATGTAACTTTGCTCTCAGCATATAAACACAGCACACAACAAGTAATGGGGAATGTACCAAAAAGATCAACCCAAACTAGCAGTAACAGGAAATCAGTGCAACAATTTGGTGATACAAGAAAGAAGAAAGAAGGGGTGCCTGGGTGGCTCAGTCGGTTAAGCGTCCGACTTCAGCTCCAGTCATGATCTCACGGTTTGTGGGTTCGAGCCCCACTTTGGGCTCTGTGCTGACAGCTCAGAGCCTGGAGCCTGTTTCAGATTCTGTGTCTCCCTCTCTCTCTGGCCCTCCCCTGCTCGCTCTCTCTCTCTCTCTCTCAGAAATAAATAAAACATTGAAAAAAAGAAAGAAGAAAGATTTTAAAAAGATATTTATTTATTTAAATTTCTTTTTTCATTTCTTTTTTTTTAAGTAATCTCTCTGTTCGACTTGGGGCTCGAACTCATTACTCTGAGATCAAGGGTTGCATGATCTACCAACTGAACCAGCCAGATGTTCCAAATTTCTTTTTTATTTGAGTCTAGTTGACACACAATGTTACATTAATTTCAGGTGTACATCACAGGGAGTCAACGTCTCTGACAAACCTTATGCTGTGGTCACCATAAGTAGCTACTGTCTGTCACCATACAGTGCTATTGCAGTGTCATTGACTATGTTCCCTCTGCTGTACCTTTTATTCCCATGACTCATTCACTCCATAACCAGAAGACAGCATCTCCCACTTCCCTTCACCCACTTTATCCACTTTCCATCCCCCTTCCCTCTGGCAACCATGTTTATTCTCTGCGTTTAGAGGCCCGAATCTACTTTGTGTTTGTTTATTCATTTGTTTTGCTTTTTAGATTCCACATATAAGTGAATTCATATGGTATTTGTCTTTCTCAGTCTGAGTTATTTTACTTAGCATAACGCCCTTAAGGTCCATCCTTGTTGCTGCAAATGTCAAGATCCACGTCTTCTTTATCCATTCATCTTTCGAAAGACTCTTAGGTTGCTTCCATATCCTGACTAATGTAAATAATGTTGCAATAAACATAGGAGTGCATATATCTTTTTGAATCAATGTTTTTGTTTACTTTGGGTAAATACCCAGTAGCGGAATTATTGGATTGTATGGTATTTCTATTTCCAATTTTTTGAAGAACCTCCATACTGTTTTCCACAGTGGCATCAATTTACATTCCAGCCAACAGTGCATGAGAGTTCCTTTTCCTCTACATCCTTGCCAATTCTTGGTATTTCCTGTCTTTTTGGTTTTGAGCATTCCCTCAAGTATGAGGCGATATCTCATTTGTGGTTTTGATTTGTGTTTCCCTGATGAGTGATGTTGAGCATTGTTTTCTGTGTGTGTCAGCCCTCTGTATGTCTTCTTTGGAAAAATGTCTATTCGGGTCTTCTGCTCATTTTAATTGAATTATTTGTTGGAGGTGGTGTTGAGATGTAGAAGTTCTTTATATATTTTGGATATTAACCCCTTATCAGATATGAACTGTTGGGACTACATCAAAATAAAAAGCTTTTGCCCAGCAAAGGAAACCATCGACAAAACAAAGAGGCAACATACTGAACAACAAAAAATAATTTTAATAGCTTAGTGAGGTGTCATTGATATACAAAGAACTGCACATATTTAATGTGTATACTTTGCTGAGCTTGGGGGATTTTTTAAAGGTGTCATTTGAGTACTGAAATTACGAGTCTTTGAACAACTTCGTCTTCAGAGAAATATTCACTTATTGTCTTCTAGTTGTCACATGAGCACATTTTTAAATTGGTCCTCAAATTCCTTTGAAAAAGAATGAAATGTGTTGTCTAGAAGTAAGAAAGTCTCATATTTTAATGGAATGCCATCAGCAGCCATGAAAAGTTCTAGAAAAGTATAAGAGCTCTTGTAAGAAGGCATTTTACAAAGTCAATAAAAGACTACATGGTTTTTAGAATGTAGCGTTAGCATTGCTGAAACTTTGACTGTTTAAAACAACTAGAATTGGTTAAAAGAACGAGCCTCAATGAGTTCTGACAGGTTACCATGTAAATAGCACACGTTTGCAATTGAGAATGAAGGACAAAAAGGTGAAAAGCAACAAACGTGATATTGGATAATTGTCTCAATCGGTACATGTTCATTTTTCTTTAATGGTGTGGCAATTCTCTAGAATTCCTAATTTTTGAGTTTTAGAACTACCTATGCCTTAACCCATTACACAACTCAAACAAATGATCACTAGGGAATCTCATTCAGTCTCAGGAATTTAAATACCGTGTGCATACCATCAACTCTCCAATTTTATCTTTAGTACTAAACTCTACCCTAAGTTCCAGACTCAGGTACCCAACTGTCTACTCTGTATCTCGATTTGGAAGTTGAATGAGCAGCTCGGGTTTGTCATGTCCAGAACTGGATTCTTTATTCCCATACCATGCCTGCCCCTCCCCCAGTATGCCTCCTTTCAATAAATGTCATCACTGGTTACCCAGTTGCTTAGATTAGAATCGTTGCAGCATTTTTTTAAAATGTCGATTTCTTTTCGAGACAGAGACAGAGCGTGACGGAGGGAGGGGCAGAGAGAGAGGGGGAGACACAGAATTCGAAGCAGACCCCAGGCCCTCAGCTGACAGCACAGAGCCTGACGTGAGGCTCGAACTCAGAGACTGTGGGATCATGACCTGAGCCGAAGTTGGACGCTTAACCAACTGAGGCACCCAGGCGCCCCTTTGACAGCATTTTTGTTTACCCTCTCTTGTGTATACCCCACATCCAATCCTTTAGAAAATTATACCATTCCTCCTTTTGCAATATATATAGAATATGGCACTTCTCACCATCATAGTAGCACATGCTGCCATCATCTCTTGGCTAGACAATTGCAAGAGCTTCCCGGCTTATCTCCCTGCTACCATTTTGTACTCGTGCATTTGGTTATTTACTCGGCAGCCAGAGTTATCTTTAAAACATAACTAATTGTGTATATTTCCCTGGTCAAAACCTTCCAATGGCTCCCTGTCTCACTCAGATCAAAAGCGGAAGTCTAAAGTAGCCTACGAGGCACCACACACACTGTCCCCTTTACCTTCTCTGATCTCCCCTCATACTTTCTGCCTTGAGCACTCGGCCCAGCAACACAAGGCTCCTAGCCAACAACCCACCCGTCACAGCCCCTCTTCAGGGCCATTGCACTTGCTGTTCCATCTGGCTGAAATGCTCCATCCTTTTCTTCAGGTTCTTCTTAAAGAGGACTTCCTAATCTTCCTTTCTAAAAGAGCCTCTTTCCCTCACTTTACCCATCACTATCTAGCGTCCTACCCTGCTTTCTTAAATGGCATTTATCATTACCTAACACATTTCGGCTTGTTTGTTTGTCTGTGATCTCTCTCCATCACCGGGATGTCAGGTCAATGAGGGGAGGGATTTGTTCACTCATTGCTGTATCCCAATTACTTACCACAAACTCAATAACCATTTGGTGAATAAATAACTGACTGACTCAGTGAGTCACCAAATGGCAGTATCCTACGGAAAAAGTAGCTCATCGTCTGAGGAAAGAAAGAAAACGTTTCTTCGAAGATATGCTGCCAATCCATAAAATCACTCACAAAATCATCTCAGCATTAATGTAAAAGCTCCAGGTGTTCTCTTTTTAGGCAGTATAGCCCATTGAAAGTCACATGTTAATATGCAGACAACATGACCCTAAAAACCTGTGGTTTTTGTCTAAATTAAATGTAAACAATAATAGGTGAGATGGCTTTGAAACCCTGTTACTAACCTGCTTAAGCATTTTCAAACCCATTTACCTGCCAGTAAGAGAGTGACAACTTGAGAAAATTAGTATGTGCTGTTGATCTTTATTTTTCCTGAAAGTATGATGTGCCCTGGCTGTTAGGAATTTTCTGCTGTTTGTCCGGTCTCCAGCTGGGACTTAACTTCCTAATTTTATTAAGCCTCAATCTGAGGACACACATGTGTACACCCTGGTTTCCTGTTAGTAGTTCATTAACAAGTTCATTATGTGTTTGTTCCTGGCTCAGCACTGTCAGGAGACAAGTCGGGAAAGATCATGATGTTACGGTAAAATTCTATACAATTGTTTCTCTGAATTCTTTGGATTGAAGAACCGTTAATTTTATGATACATTTACATGTTAAAGGGGATAAATGGGAGAGTTGTTTTGTAACTTGTATTCTTGGGAAAAAAATTTAGGTAGAAAAGACTCCTTTTTTGGAGAGTAGTCTAGTCTGTTCTAATGGATTTCTAGAGGAAAAGCTTTTATATTTCATTAATTGTTTTCAGAGGATTCAAGTAAATTGAAGAGTGTTTAACACTGAATAGCAATGTGGATCAGAAAACCGACTCATATAGGCTTATAAACGATCTTGATTAGATCATTTATTTATTCAGGTCCTTGGTTTTTTGGCTATAAAAAGAGGATGTTAGGCCAGAGTTGTTTTTTTTTTTTTTTAATGTTTTATTTATTTCTGAGAGAGAGAAAAAGACAGCGTGAGTAGAGGAGGGTCAGAGAGAGAGCTCTGGGCTGTCCGCACAGAGCCCAACGCCGGGCTCGAACCCACGAACCGTGAGATCGTGACCAGAGCCAAAGTCAGACGCTTAACCAACTGAGCCACCCACGTGTCCCTAGACCAGAGTTTTTTTTTTTTTAATCTTTTAATGATTATTTTTGAGAGAGAGAGTGCACCCACTCGTACATGAGCAGGGGAGGGGCAGAGAGAGAGAGGGACAGAGGATCCAAAGCAGACTCCTCTGTCTGGGCTCCACGCCGACAGCACAGAGCCCAGTGTGGGGCTCAAACTCACAAACCATGATCTAAAGTTGGACATTTAAGCAATTGAGCCACACAGCTGCCCCTAGAGTTTTTAGATTTATGTCAGCATTACTAGTTTAAGTTTTTATGAACAGGAGGAATATCTGCTCTCATGATATGATCAGTAAATATGTTAGCTTGATAGTTGTTGAATCTGGAAAATGGGTACATTTTGATTTAATTTAACTATTTCTACTTTTATATAGGGTTTTTTTTTTTTTTAATGTTTACTTATTTGTTTTGAGAGAGAAAGGGAGCACAGGGGAGGGGCAGAGAGAGAGGATTGAGGAGACAGAATTCTAAGCAGGTTCTACCCGGTCAGTGCAGAGCCCAATGTGAGGCTCAAACCCACAAACCGTGGGATCATGACCTGAGCCCAAACCAAGAGTTGGACGTTTAAATGACTGAGCCACCCAGGCGCCCCATGTAGGTTTGAATATTCTTACACAATAGCAAATTTAGAAATATGATTGATTAACAAAATACTTGATAGCAGATACTACATTCAAATGGATCTTGTGAAGTCTATTTTCTGTCTATGCTGTTTTCTTCCATTGTTCTCTAAGATATTTACACAAAATAGCAGTCCCTCTTCTGATCATTCCAGGGCAGTTTTTTTCAGTTTTTAGATAACTGTGCCAAGGTTCAGACCAGATTAAAACATTTTCCCAGGAACATATTTTCAAGCTAAACGTTTTTTACAAGCATGATATAATTTAATATGTATTTGGCTCTCATAACATGTAATTTACATTAGCTTAATTATCTGTAACTCATTCTTAAAAATACTCATGATTTTTTTCCCTTGCCACCCTGCACATTACCAGGCTATTTCTGGAAGATAATATGGTAGATCACGTTGTAGCTAGGAAAGTGTCTTTAATGTTAAGCAATCCTGGGTTCAAATCCCTATTTCAGCTGTTTCCTAAATATGAGGTTTTTTTGAAGAAAGGCTTTTTTGTTTTTACTTTTTTGAACCTCAGTTATCATTTCTGTAAAATGAGAATATCAATGGTAGTATATACATCATGGGGCCATTGTGATAACTAAAGAACATGGGTAATCACGAAACATAGGGCTTGACAAATTTAAACCTCCAGTATCAGTGTATTCTGTCATTATTTTGGTCATTTAGTTCTTTGCATTATTAGAATAAAAGTTTTATGTGGAGAGGGGTGCCTGGGTGGCTTAGTCGGTTGGGCGTCCAACTTTCGCTTAGGTCATGATCTCGCGGTTCGTGCGTTCGAGTCCCGCATCAGGCTCTGTGCTGACGGCCAGCTCAGAGCCTGGAGCCTGTTTCAGAGTCTGTGACTCCCTCTCTCTCCTACCCTCCCCTGCTCACACTCTATCTCTCTCTGTCTCCTAGAAATAAATAAAAATAATTTAAAAAAAAAGTTATATGTGGAGGAATTAAAAAAAAAAACAAGGGAAGAAACATGGCTGTTTTGGCTACCTTCACTAGAAGCATTCAATCCCTGTTTATTGAACATATGCTGTATTCTAGGAAGTAGTTTTATAGAGGCAAGTAAGGCATCCTTCCTGAAGGAAATTACATACTAAGGGGAGAAACAGATATGTGAAAGCTTAGGCAAGGCCAAACTTAAAGGCATGACAGAGTGGGCAGAAACTAAGTATTCTGGGCTGGGATTCAAGGGGAGGTAAAAACAAACCAAAACCACTGGCCTGTCACAAGGTCTGAAAAACCACTAGGATATTTTTCCTTTGGACTTGACACTTTCTTGGATTTTTGGATTCCATGTGCAAATGGCTTTGGGAAGAATAACACATTAATATCACTTGCACTTAAAAAAATTTTTTTAATGTTTATTTATTTTTGAGAGAGAGATACAGAGTGCGAATGGGGAGGGGCAGAGAGAGAGGGGGAGACACAGAATCCGAAATGGGCTCCAGGCTCTGAGCTGTCAGCACAGAGCCTGACGCGGGGATCGAACCCACAAACCGCTAGATCACGACCTGAGCCGAAGTCGGATGCTTAACCAACTGAGCCACCCAGGCGCCCCTAAATTTTTTTTTTAAGTTTATTCATTTATTTTGAGAGACACAGAGAGAATTTGCAGGGCAGGGACAGAGAGAAAGGAAGGAAGACAATTCCAAGCAGGCTTGTGTGGAGCCCGATGCAGGGCTTGAACTCACGAACTGTGAGATCGTGACCTGAGCGGAAACCAAGAGTGGGAGGCTTAACCGACTGAGCCATCCAGGCACCCCTCCCTTGCATGTTAATTAAAATTTATTTCTATATTGTTTCAGATACAAGGAAAGTTGCTAAAAGCAAGAGACCTCAAAGTTATTGTGGCTCAAGCCACAGACCAAAGATGGTCAGGTAGCACTGCTGCAGGTCAGCGAAGGCCCAGGATCCTTCTACCTTGTTGCTTTGCCATCTCCCAGTATGTTGACTTTGTCTGTGTGGTCACATACGGTCCCTACTGTCATGGCTGTGCTATAGCTCGCTGGTTGAAGGTAGAGAGCAAGAGGTTTTCTGGTCAAAACATGATCCAAAAGTTGCACATATCACTGCTGCTTGCATATCATTGTCTAAATTTCTTTCAGATCTTCACACGAAACCGCAAAGGATTCTGGAATATATAGTCTTTGATGGGGAGGGTGTGTCCGCAGCTCAAACCCTGGAGTTTCAGTTAGTAAAAGGAAGAGTAGAAGAATGGATGCTGAGAAAAAGTTAGCAATCTCTGCCACCGTTTATCAGACAACTTTATCTTGATAAAGCTTCCTGAAATACCTAGACCTTTCCAGATAGGTGGGCTGTTTGACACATAAAGAAACAGTTCTAAAGAAAATTGACTTGTTGGGTGTGTTTTCTGACATCAAGCAATTATCCAGTCTCAGATTCTCTGACACCGGCTGACCTCCTACCATTCAATTCAATTCTGACATCATACACGTAATTATATTACACACACTGTACTACATTGTACGTGGGGTTAGCAAAGACCCCATAGGATAAGGGCCCAGTCCACAAGACTATTCCCACCTCAGATGCCAACGGCAAGTCTTGGTACTTCTGACTAACCAGTCACAAGTTCAGGAGTTCTCATGGCCCCTCTCAGTAGTGATAATTCACTACAACAAGTCATGGAACTCGGGAAAATACTCCACTTACAATGACAGGTTTATTATAAAGAATACAACTCAGGTACAACCAAATGGAAGAGATGATTAGGGCAAGAGGTGTGTGTGTGCGCACGCGCGTACGTAGGGGTGATACATCTTGAGGAGCTTCCATTCCCTCTCCAGGCCTGTCTCCTTCCTGGTGCCTCCCTGTGTTTGCCAGCCTGGAAGGTCCGTGCCCCTGGTTGTTTCGGGGGTTTTATGGAAGCTTCATTACTAAGGCATGGACTCGGGTGTCCGGTCTACCTAGATTTTATTTCTGTTGAATTTTTAACTTCTGGAAAGTAACGTAACCTATTGAAACTTGAATGATAGCCATTTGTAAAACTGAAATAGTATCTTAGCTATCTCAGGGCGATGAATGGGTAAAATAAATCAATACCTGTGTTCCTGGTGGAGAGACCAGGGAGAGCATTTGTCTGCCTTAGGTCCATCCTAGCTGATTAATTTCTCCGCCATTGGTGATTGGAGTCAACTTCCAGTTCCTCTCCCTTTCCAGATGGTTGGGAGGGGGTGGGGCCGATAGTTCCAACCCTGTAGTCACTGGTTGATTCCTCTGGCAACTGATCCTCAGGCTGAAGCTACCTAGGGGCTCACCAATAGGCACTGCTTCAGCATAAGCTCAGGTGTGGTGGAAAGGGGCTCATTATGAATGACAAAAGACACTTCTGTCACTCAGGAATTTCTCTAAGGGTTTTACCAGCTCTGTGCCAGGAACTGGAGACAAAGACCAAATATATGTTTTTTATTATAGCACAATTTGACATCAGGAGCAAGAGCGACACCCCCCTCCCCAAACCATTTCCACCTGAAGATACCCTTTTTATCACAAAGCAGGGAGAATGAGTCGTTCTCTGAGCTCCCCTGGATGCCAATGAGTCTGTCGATTCTGTCACAGTACACAGTTCTTATCCCGCTGTCCTGTAAGCATTCAGTAGTTCCTAGCTTCTACAGCTCCAACTAGCGTTGAGCTTCACGAGATAGTGCCTAACTCGCCTGGGTACCCCGAACATCTAGCACAGTGCTTGGCACATTGTGGCTCTGTGAGCTGTTGAATGAACATTGAGTGAGGGGAAGGCGGAGTCAGGCCCCGCTGACCTCTGTGGTCTGTGGTCTGTGCGTAAGCCTGCTTGACCTTAATCTGGGGACTGGATCACGATATTGCTAACTGTATTTCTCAGCTCACGTGGATTTCCTGAGAACGTCGGCCCCGGTGTTCTGCTCTTCAGTCTGTTGTAGTCTGGAGGGAAAATCAGAATTCATAAATTCGTTGGCTTCAGAATAAAAAGCCTGGAATTCAGGGAAAAGAGGCTGTCTAGATTCCTTCTGTCTGACAGAGGGTGTGCTTTATAAGACACTGCTTTTCTGTACAGTATGCCAAGTCTACCAAATAACTTTTCAGGTCAGTTTTCCGGGGGTGTTACGAGGAAAAAGAAAGCTCTCAGAACATTGTATGCTTGACACTTGCCTGAATGTTTAAAAACGGTTCTCAAATCCAGTAATTTTGTTAAGAACTCTGTGTGCGCGAGCGCGTGTGTGTACACACACACACACACACACACACACACTAGTCAGTGGTAATTTTATTTTTATTGTTTCATATTTATTTTTTCGTTTTTGCTTATTTAATGTATTTTAAACTTCCAAAGGAAATAACCCTTGGGGGCATAACATACTGACTTTTGCTGCTTGCTTCATTTGCACAGCAGTTCAGGAATACCTGTTTTCCTGTTTTGATGGGCAACAGAAGAGGAGTCTCGTTATAGCTTTGCACCCTGGAAGACATATCATGATTCCTGCCACGCAACTAGTTCTGCTTCTGAGGAATCAGAGAGAAGCCTAGCAGCTGGGTGACTGTTGGGGAAGAGCACTGAGCTGGACGTCAGGCCCCACCTAGCTTTCATTTCTCTTGAATTTTTGAATTTAGGAAGTAACGACCTGTTGAAAGTTGAGTGGTGTGTATGTGTAAAACTGAGACAGTATCTACTTAGCCATCTCAGGGGGATAGTGGGTAAAATAAAGTAATGCCTGTGTTCCGTGTTCCTGCTGGGAAGGCCAGGGAAGCACTGGCGTACGCTAGGTCTGTCCTAGCTTCCCTTCATGGTATCAGGCTAGGAAGCCTCAGTTCCTACACGGCCCTAGCCCAGTGAGAACCATTCTCTTTCAGCAGCTCGAAGTTGGGAAGTAGCCTAGTGTGTGCTAGTTTTCGCTTTTGTGTCTTACCCCACCATCTGCTGTTGGCTGTTTAATTGCGCTTGGGCTCCCAGATGGAAGCTCAGTTCTCTGTGTCTCTGCCCAAATTAGAGGCCAGGCCTAAATCCTTTTGCTTCGTTTCTGCTGGCCCCCTTCCAGGGGCTGACTCCTGACTGCTTGCAGAATCATTTGTATTATCCTGCCCACTTCTCTCCGAAGACTGACTTGCTCCCCACCATCCTGAAGCACTCCCCCGCCCTGAGGTCTTGAGGTACCTCTTCCCTTCGTGCCTGCTGGGTGACACTGACCCTGGCCCGCATCAGATGTTTGGTTTATACTCTCTCTTGATTTTGGACTAACTTCCGGCCAGGGAGGGACTGCTCCAGTGAGTCTTATCCAGCCTCCTTTCTCTGCGCCAATCAGGTTTACTCCCCGATGCTCGTTTTTAGGAGTTGCAACGTGCCTTGTATCTGGGGCAGAGTAATGAGTGCTAAGGTACAAGCACACAATTATCATCGGCACTTTCTATTGGTGTCACTAGAGAGCCATCAAATAGAACTTTTAGCATATTAAAATAAATTGTCTCTCTAAGGTCTTTCTCTTCACACCAAGAAGCAAAGCTTAGCCTATGCTTTCACTGATTAAGGTCTAAAATCAGGGTAGAAGTTCATATCTAATGAAATTTAATATCTGAGGCATGGTGCATTATTGTTTCCAACTGTATTTTGTTTTATTTTATTTTATTTTATTTTATATTATTTTAAATTTCCAACTGGGGCACCTGAGTGGCACAGTCGGTTAAGCGTCTGACACTTGGTTTTGGCCCAGGTCACGATCTCACGGCCTCGTGCGTTCGAGCCCCGCATCGGGCTCTATGCTGACAGTGCAAAACCTGTTTGACATTCACCCTCTCTCTCTGCCCTCCCCAACTTGTGCTGTCTCTGTCTCTCTCAGAATAAGTAAATAAACTTAAAAAAATTTTTTTCCAACTGCATTTTATTAACTATATTTAGCTGATGGTTTGCATGCCTATAAATAAATGCACTGTATCCTTCCAAGATATGATTATACTTGTATTTCTTGGAATTGTACTTCTTTGTTAAAACTATAAAGTATAGTATAAGGGAATGTTTGCAAGGGCCAGAAGATTTGGGGAAAACAGGAAGCTTGAGGAAAACTTCACAAAGAGTTTTTTGAATAGAAGATGATAAATAAGTTAATTGGAATTACAATCACAGGAAAAGGAAAGAAGATTTTGAATCATGGTCTTTTTCTCACCAGCATGTCAGCCAATTCTGGTTATAATATTCCTCATGTAGGCCTAGTCAATAATTTTTAAAAATATGATCGTGGAACAGACAAACTAGCTGACATCTGAAAAGCAGATACCAAGCTCCCTAAACAAGGCTCAATTTCTTCCCACCTTCCAATTTCAATTTAGGGTGAAGCATTAATTATGCAGTGAACAATAAAAAAAAATCTTAGAGTAAAACATGAAGTTAGTAATGGAAGGAAGGCTGTATCCATGGCCTTAATTCAGACTGCTTGCCTTTTGTTTGTTCATATACTTAAGGTAAAATATATCTTTGGTATCTGAGAGAATGTATCAAGTCTGAACCTGTGTTCCAAACCAAGGAAGACACTGTTCTTTAACCAGTGGAGTAGCAGGTGATATATGGACCGGATTCAGTCTCAACCTACTTGTATTTTGGAATAAATGCCTGACATCATATCATAGAGTTTAAAAAAGCGTCAAGACTGTTGCAGCTTCTTATAGCTTTACGTGCTTCCCGGCCGTGGAAATTACTCTGTGGAGACTTGAAGGTCGAGGGGCAATTTGGTGCTGCTCTGAGGTTTTGTTGTTGTTGTTGTTGTTGTTGTTGTTTGTTTTTTGTGTTTTTTTGTTTTTTGTTTTTTTTACTTAATTTTATCTGGGCTGAAAGAAAATCCTGTTTGGTTATGTAAAGAAATATTTGATAAGCTTTCAATGGGAAAACCCCATATACATGATGATGACTAAATTTGAATCACAACACCAAGGATTTTAGACCTCATTTGTTCTAACTGCTAATTTTACATGTAAGGCAATTTTTCCTTGCTTTTGAAAGTGAGACTAGCTGACTTCTGAGGTTCTATTGAATACATTTTTTGAAGGTGAGGCCTAAGGAATCTCAGGAAATTGCCCAAGGTCGCCTAGCTGATTGTGGGAGGGAGAGCCCAGAGTAGAGTAGAAAACCGGTTTCCAGATTCCTTGTCCGTTTATGACTATTTTCATACTTAAGGTATTTGAAACTCAACAGTGAAGTACTTTGGATAATATACTCTGAGAAAACAGCATAGACCTGGCAGTCACCTACTTCCCTTTGGATTACCTTTTAATTCCCAATGTGGTGAGTCACATAGTAAAATAACATTGGCATACTGAAATGCCATATCAGGAACTAATTAAAAAGGAAAGAAAAAACCCCCTCACTCTGATGGATTTCATGATTTCCTCTGAAGCTTTTGACACATGTAACCTTGAATGCTGACCTGCTTCGGATGCAAATTTTCTCATGACAGTACATTCAGTGGATAAACCAGAGCTCCTCCTACATAAAGCCTTCAGTTCTAAGGTCATTTAAAACCCATTAAGCTAAGCAGCTATTCATTGAGACAGATTTCAGTGCTATTTCAGAAGAATGTGATTATAACTGGACACATTATTCATTCACAGTAAGTCTGGAACTTAAGTTCAGGGAGTGTGGGGACGAGAGGTGACTTATTTTAACTAATTAGTTCTTTTTAAAGGAATAATTAAGTTTTTAATTAAAAAATGGGCTCATATACCTTTTGATGGCAAAAATGACTTGCTGTATATTACTTTGAGGAAATACTGCATTGTTTTCGCATGAAGCAAATAGGTGCCAGATAATCAGTATGAATAACATTATTGCTTTTAATTACTTTGTAGTTATTTTCTTATTGTCCTTTGTTTCCTATAAAAATCATATTGCCTATAAGCAAACCTGTCCTTTGGACATGGTAAGGATAATTGCATTTTGGAGTGAAGAGGTTTTCTGAAATTATTATCTATGTGATTTTTTTTCCCCTATAGATGAGAATTCTCTACTTTGCAGCAACTTTTCTCTCTTAAGCTCAGAAATAACCATAGAACTCCTCTAAAATTAATGACAGTATATTTCTATATGATGTTTTGATTTAACTTATCAAACATGCATATCTTCTATATGTGATGATTTCATTTATTTGTATATTATGGTTACATACATACAGTTATTAAAATATAAATTCCAATTTTCACTGCATTTGCTCTGAAATGAACTAGCATCTTATACATTTGATGCTTGTTTTCTTCTGAAAAAAATACTTAACGATCAAATCTGACCATCACTTTTGCACACTGCACTCTCCTTGGATATTTCCAGATTCGTTTTCTTTTTTTAATATGTAAGAGGGTATATCAAGCCAGGACATGGATACAGAAAATTTACCAATTGTTTTTGATACAAATTTTATTAAAATATGAAATGTTTTAGAGAGTTTAAGACTTCAGAAAGCTGCATAGAATTATTATTGTTATTATTATTTTGAACAGAGAATAATAAACCAAGGACTAAGAGCTTTTCATCTTAGTTTCCTTATCTGTGAATTGAGCCAGTGTCCTGACTATGACTAATGTAATGAAAGGCAATAGATAATTATTAGGGGCACGTGGGTGGCTCAGTTGGTTAAGCGCCAGACTTCAGCTCAGGTGGTGATCTCGCAGTTTGTGAGTTCGAGCCTCGCGTCAGGCTCTGTGCCGGCAGCTCAGAGCCTGGAGCCTGTTTCAGATTCTCTGTCTCCCTCGCACTCTACCCCTCCCCCACTCATGTTCTGTCTCTCTCTGTCTCAAAAATAAACACTAAAAAAATTTTTTTTAATGATTATTTAAACAATAGGGTTAAACAAAAGGAGTAGGGGTGGGGTGGGTTTGCCTGTTTCTTTTTGGTGTATTTTTCAAGGTGTCTTTAGGGAATTGATAGGAGGTGGATCCTGACTGTGGAACAAGTGGAAGGCAACTAATAACAATTGAGTTATTATGCCCACTGTGCAGCAGACATTTATCTGTACTATCTCATTGAATCATTTCCTAAACCTATGGTGGCTAGTATCATTGGCTTCATGTGATAAGAACATTGAGGCACAGAGAGCTGAAGTGTCTTGCCCAGATCCGTGTGGCTGCACGGTCTCTGCTGTTTCCAATTATTCCATGCTGCTACTAGTGTCACACTGAAGCAATGCTGAGAAGATAAGCTTTTTGGAATTATTTCTTCCATTCTCTCTGCGTAATCAAGCCTTGTGGTGGTGAGATGGATAGTGTACAGGGTTCTAGAGTAGGTCGGCAAGTGCCTATGTGATATGATTTAGGAGACTGTCAACAGGTGCCCGCTCACAAATATTATCTTCATTGGCCTGTCTCAGGTCACTTTACCTGAGATTTTACCACTGAAGTCATTTCTTTGGATGTGGAAGTGTTATGTTTGTTGGTTTTGTTTTTCTTTGCCAGTGGGGACACTGGGGGATACTTTCTTTTTTTTTTCTTCTACTTTTGTTTACATATATTTATTTTTGAGAGACAGAGAGAGTGCCAGCGGGGGGGGGGGAGGGGGTAGGGGCAGAGAGCGAGGGAGACACAGAATCCAAAGAGACTCCAGGCTCTGAGCTGTCAGCACAGAGCCTGACACGGGGCTTGAACTCACAGAGTACGAGATCATGACCTGAGCCGAAGTGGGACGCTCAACCGACTGAGCCACCCAGGCACCCCTGGGGGTACTTTCAAATGCACATATCCTAGGAAGGTTCATAGATTGAATCTTTTATCACTTCATACCTTAGCAGACAGCATGGAATAGGAAAAAGAACTCAAACTTGGGAGCCAGGACGACCTGCAACTGAATTCTGATTCTAGCACATCCTCGCTGTTTAACTTGCACACATGATACTGCATCTTTCAGAGCTTCACTTTCTTCTTGAGGAAAACAGAAATAATAATGCATATGCATCGGCCCTTATTACAGTAACCATAATATATTGAACATCTGGTATGGGTTGCCATAATAGAGGGGGAAGAGCACTGGAATGGGAGTCAGGAGACTTGGCGTTCTGCCATGTCTGTTGCATCTATTCAGGTAAATATTTACTGAGCATCTAGTGTGTGTCATGCACTGTGCTGGGCACTGAGGATACAACCCAAACCACGTGAAGTCCCTGCTTCCTTAGATCTTAAATTCGAGCTCGTTGCTAACCTAACTATATTCCATATCCTGGTCCTGTAGAGCAGCATTAATGCTCTGTTCACACTTTAGGATGGGAGGCTCAGGGTTAAGTTATATAGTGATGAGCAAAGTAAATATGATCCCTGACCTCACTGAGTTTATGGTCTAATGGAGTAGAAGTGAATTCGATTATCCCACAAATTGGTACAAGATTAAAACCATTGTAAGAGTTTACAGGGAATTTAGTACTCATAAAGCACATAACAGAGGCTTCATTTCAACTTCCCTGGGCAAGAGCCATCTGAGCCAAAACCTGAAGAATGAAGAGGTACTAACTGGGTCATCCTTCTACGTGTCTTACCCAGAGTCTTCTGGATTTCCCTCGATTCTTTTACACCCTCTTTGGTGGCTATTGCAAACTTCATCCTCTCTTTTTGAGCCTTCTACTCAGCTACGACGTATTTATCCTCAGAAGGTAGGCTTGGCTCCCATTTCACACGGAAAACAAATGCCATCAAGTGTGCCTGAACCTCTTATTCACCCACCCCACTGCATTTCATAAACACATCGATTTTTATCTTCATCCATGCTTTAGTCCTGTCTCAGAGCCCTCGGTCAGTCCAAATTCAGGCTTTCCACTTCTGTTTTAGATTACATGCTGGCCTCTTTTTTTTTTTTCCGGGGATCTCTTTACTTAATTATTCACTTCCTCTTCTGTCTTTCAGCCTCTTCCTCTGTATGGGTTCTTTGTTCAGCAAAAAAAGAAACATAACCTTTTCTTAACCCTTCCCTGTATAACCAAGACATATAGAACCTGTACAATTAGGCTTCAGTAAAAAGTGATTTATACATATGACTGTCTCTACCAAAGTCACGAACTACTTCTTTTTTTTCTTTAATGTTTTATTTATTTCTGAGACACAGACAGCATGAGCAGAGGAGGGTCAGAGAGACAGGGAGACACAGAATCTGAAACAGGCTCCAGGCTCTGGGCTGGCTGTCAGCACAGAGCCCGACGCGGGGCTCAAACCCACGAACCGTGAGATCATGACCTGAGCTGAAGTCAGATGCTTAACCGACTGAGCCCCCCAGGTGCCCCATGAACTACTTCTTATGTCCAACTACAATAGACACATTGCCATTCTTGTCTTACTACCTCCCCCCGCCCCCCCATCCATCTTGGCTTCGGAACACTTGGCTTTTGAACACTTTTTCCTTGAGATCGCCTACATCAGTAGTTTGCCTCAATGCCACTGCCTCTCAGTACCACTGAGTCTTCACATGGCACAGAAAGCATGCCTGTGTCCCTCTTCCTTGGCAGCAAACAAGCCACTCCTGATTCCTTACGCTCTGTCACTTCCCTGCTGTGGCTTAATCAATTTCCATCGTAGAGGAATCCTTCCCTCATGTTCCCTGCACCCTGCAAACACCCACTCCTTATCTATGAGATAGTTTAGGTACTACTTCCTGTAAGGACTCTTACTTGGCCCTGACGGAGCATATTAGGCACCTGTCCTCTGTGCTTCAAAGTGCCTGCCTCCCAGAATTTACCACGCCTTATTATGATGGTAGTTAGAATGGAAAGTACTCTAAAGTTAGTCTGCAACTTCAGCATGAAGGAAATTTCACATTTCAAAATGTCCTTTAAGCTGCCCTGTATTCGGCATTCTGCCAAGAAAGTAAGGTATGCAATTTCAGTTATTACTTGAGCCTCCTACTGGGTTATGCAAATATCCTGAGGCGTTAGGCAACACCAAATACTAGGGGGCCCTTTCGGTCACTGAGCTTTATGTCTCTGTCAGCGCTCTGATACGGTCTCAGCCGGGGATGGCCCTTTTATGTTGGCTGCCGCTGCTTCTATACGAAGCGTGGGGGACTGGGTCCTTGCTGAGATTAGGTCCCCCGGGGCCAGGGCCCAGCCCACTCATTAATATCCCTCCAAACTTTTGTCCCTTCCTAGGCTGCTACCATCAAATGTTGAGCTGTTCCCCTGCTACTTCTAGCCGCTGCCAGAGCCCTGACTTCCTTTTGTCTAAAGTATTCATCCCTTTCCCTCCTGAATGCCCTAAAAGGAGTTTCATCTGTCTTCTGGAGAACTGCATGCGTGCTCCTAAGCATAACCTCTCCCTTGAGCCTGGGTTTTGGCAACACAAAAGCTAGGAGGGTCTGTGCACAGCTTCTGCTGTCAGTCTTGGCAACAGGGGAGGAGGGGTCCCCTTAGGCAAGGTAAGGAAGAATAAAAAAGCCTGGTTATCTCCTAGAAAGGGGAGAGAGAAGCAAAAAACAAACAAAAAAACAAAAAAAGCTTTGAGCAAGACACAAACAGTTATCTCAGAATATGACGCCATAGACTTGACTTTTTATTTTTCAATTCTTTTATTTTCGATTCTTTTATTTTCAAGGTTTACTTATTTATATTTGGGAGAGAGAGTGTGCGCGAGAGAGTGCACGCAAGCAGGGGAGGGGCAGAGAGTGAGAGAGGGAGACACAGAATGCGAAGCAGGCTCCAGGCTCTGAGCTGTCAGCACAGAGCCCGACACGGGGCCTGAACCCATGAACTTGAGATCATGACCTGAGACGAAGGCAGACGCTTCACCGGCTGAGCCACCCAGGCACCCGTCTACCTGTCTGTTTATGAGACTTTTCCCTTCATTCAATTGCAAGTGCCTTGTGATATATTGCAGAATTTCATTTCCTAATATTTCAGTAGAGAGTACAGATGTAACTCACAGTCTACTCTAGGAGAAGGAGTACTCAGAAAGCATATAGAAGTGCTGCTGCTACCTGAGCTAACTCTCAGTGGCGAGGAGGAATCCTTGACGAGGCTAGGGAAAGGATTATTGGTATCAGGGGACCCGCATGGACAAAAGTTTAGAGGTAAGACAACACCCTACTTTTTAAGCTCTGCATGTAGGAAATGACACCGAATGTGCCGGTAAGGTCCAGATAATGAAAAGTGTTGATTGCCATGCTGAAGAGTTTGTACTTTATTTTATGACCGGCAATACAGCACAGAGGCTAGGGCACAAATTCTGGAATGACTCTTGCCTGGCTTTGAATCTGGCTCCATCACTTATCAGCTCTGAGATCCTGTGATAATCATTTAACTCCCTGGCCCTCGGTTGCCTTATTCTTATGGGTAACGTGGGATGGCATCAGGACCTATGTCATAATGCTGTGGTGGGGATTAACTGAATTAATACGGTGAAATGCTTTCAAAAGCACTGGCACACTGTGAGTCCATTGAATTGTGAGCTATTATTATAAATTACTCTCTGGGGCAATGGGAAGCTAGTCGAGTTTAAATGGACATATTTGTGTTATGAAAAGGCCACACTGTGACTACTGCATGGAAAATGACACGAATCTGTCTTGTTAGCAGATGGAAATGCATCCGGAGGTCATTGCCATCAAGAGATGTTAAGGGCTAGAGTTAGGGCCGTGGCAATGAAGATGGAGTGATATGGATGGATCCCCAAGGTATTTAGGGGATGGAATCTTTACGATAGTGTGTGTGCGCGCGTATGAAATGGTGGTCGAAGATAAATGAGAAAAAGGAATCTAGGATGACTCCTATGTTTCTATTTTAGGACACTGCTTGGGAAGTCAGGTCACCATTTGGTACTGGAAATAGAGGAAAGGAAAAGAGATGATAAGTTACATTAATGTTTTGTGTATTCATAGTCCCCGTGTGTATTCATGATCTTTGAAACAGAGAAAACCGAATTACATTGTCCATCCGTGTTTTGAAATCATATATGAAAGGATTATCTGGATATTTGAAGATAATCTGCATAAGGAGAATTTATCATTGTTCCAGGGAAGATTCACTCTCTTCTGCTGTTCTTCGAGAAGTGCTGGTTTGTTACTTACATAGCTCAGAAATATTATTGAGAAGAATCCTTTGGTGACCGATGTTGTAGAAGTATCAAGGTACCACAGTAGAGCAATGGTAAATTTATTTTGGATCAGCAGGCCGCCAGCCTTCCAAAACTGGAATCTTAAAGCCATAGCAGTTTATTCATTCATTCACCAAACACTTATTGCCTGCTCTGTGATAGGCCTTACGTTAATATAAAAGCAAAAGCAGTTCCTCCTGTCACGGGCCTGCCAATTAACCATAAGTGATAGAGAGAGAGAGATGAATATTCCAGGCAGACAGAGCAGCGTGTGCAAAGGCCCTGTGGTGAGAGGGCAGAGCACAGAATAGGAGACTGTTTAAAAAGTGTTTATAGACATAGTCAGAGGCCACAATATTTAGGACCTTGAGGACCAAGGAAACAATTTTTATCTTTATCCCCAGATAAAAAGGAAGGCCTGAAGAATTTTTAGCAGGATGGCTGCATAATCAGATTTGCACTTGGAAAACAGAAGAAAGTCAGTCTGCCTGTAGTGTGCAAATAGAGCAGGGCCAGAGTAAATTCAAGGAGATGTATTAAGAAGCTATTGTAGGGGCCCCTGGCTGGCTTAGTCGTCTGTAGAGGACAAGACTATTGAACTTGGGGTCATGAGTTCAAGCCCCACGTTGGGCCTTGAAATTACTTTTAAAAATGTGTGTTTGTGTCCATTGGTGATGGTTAAAAGTTGAATAGAGTTGTTTTTCTTTTAAAGAAGCTATTATAACAGTGCAGGCAAATTATGATGGTGATTTGGACTAGCATGGAAGGGATACGGATGGGTAGAAGTAGTTTCAAGGGACGCTTGAAAAATGGATTGAATTTGATTGCGGATTGGACATAGGAGGTATAGTATCAGGTGTCTAGGATGACTGTTACCTTGGTTTCTGGCTTGTACCGTTGAATGGACATCACTGCTAACTAGCGAGATGGAACTTCCACATCTTGAAAGTGCTACACGTCTGACGAGAGGGCACGGGAAGATTATGAGGGAAGATCGTGATTTTGCTGTTTGGCATTTTGCGTTTGAGGTTGGGTTGCAGACTCCTCAGTGAAGATCTTGTGGAAGCAATTGGATATACAAGTCTGGAGCTCAGAACTCTAATTCAGATGACAGCTACATGTTTGAAAGTCATTGTCATATTGATGGTAATGGAAGATGTGGGAGTGGATAGTAGATAAAATCACCTAGAGAGAACATAGTGTCAGAAGAAATGAGAGCCTCAAAGAACTCCGACGTGCAATATTAGGATAAGTGAAGGAGGCGCCTAAAAAGGAAGTGAAGGGTATAGCCAGAGAGATGGAAGGAAAACTGGAAAGCTCTTGTTAGAAAAGCCAAGGGAGTAGTGTTTCAGGGATGCGGATAAACAGGTCAATGCCACAAAGAGAGAAACAAGATTGGAATAAAAAATACTGATTGGATTCAGTAACCAGGAAGTCGTTAGTTATTCTAGTGGGACTTGTTGTAAGAGAGTCATGGATTGGTGGCGGGATGAAGGAAAAAAACTAGAAGGAAACGGAATGATAAAGAGTGAGTGGGGGTGTGGAGAAAATACCAAGTATAAACAACTCTTTCTAGAAATTTGGCTTTGAGGAAGTATTGGAGCAGTGGCTGGAGGAAAATATGTGGGCAAGGTAGTTTATGTGCTTTAAGCTTAGGGAGTAAAGAGCATGTTGGAATGCAAATAATGGGATGTATCTGGCTGAGATGTATGTCTGTACATGCATCTTATGTATGTTGATGATATTAAAGAGAGAAGGAAGAATTACATTGTAAGATTCTGATAACGTGGGCAGGGTATGTGTTTTACCTTAGGTAGTAGGACATATACTTCCTTTATTATAGCAGGAGGGAAGGAAGAAAGGATGTAGGGAATGTGTGGAATCAGGGAGACGAGGGAGTTTCCATCTGACAGCTTAATTTTGTTTTTAAAGAGACCAGGGCGTATGCTGAGGTTGGAGGAGAGGGGGAAGAAAGATATCAGAAGAAGATTTTAATCATTGTCAGTAATGGAATAAAGTTACAGAGACCTGTAATAGTGTTTTTGAGCAGTCCTGTGGATTTATTTAAAATGGAATGTTAGGAACTCATCATGGAACTAATCTCGGGACTTCTTCCATCAGCACCCACCTGTGCAGTGACAGGCACGGAGGAAACCTGAGAGTTGAGTTCATTTAGATTTGGGATTTTGTTAGGAGGTTATGATAAAAAAGCAGAGAGGCAAGTTTAGTTTGGGGTGTGAAAGATAATCTAGATCCCATAAAGAAAGGGAAAAAAGGCAAAATCTGATGGAGGAATTTGGAAAAAAACAGTCAGGTCTTTGCAAAGCAGAAAAAAATGATCAGAGTGGCAGTACTTAAAAACATACGCTTGAAAGAAATGAGATTACAGGAAAATCATTTTATTTTTCTGGCCTCTGTTTTCTCATTTTTATAGAGACCATGATAGAAGCCAAGGTATATGTGTGTGTGTGTGTAAATTTGTTCATTTTTTAATGTTTATTTACTTTTGAGAGAGGGAGAGAGAGACAAGGTGTGAGTC
This sequence comes from Hyaena hyaena, assembly GCF_003009895.1. Classification (NCBI taxonomy): domain Eukaryota; kingdom Metazoa; phylum Chordata; class Mammalia; order Carnivora; family Hyaenidae; genus Hyaena; species Hyaena hyaena. The sequence goes on from NW_024081189.1 coordinate 706,570, forward strand.
ATCAAGGGGCAGAGAGAGAGAAGGAGACACAGAATCTGAAGCAGGCTCCATGCTCTGAGGTGTCAGCACAGAGCCCAACGCGGGGCTCGAACCCACGAACCGTGAGATCATGACCTGAGCCAAAGTCAGACACTCAACCGACTGAGCCACCCAGGCGTCCCTGTGCGTGTGTAAATTTGCACACATATCTCATTGTCTTTTAGTCGTAAATATCAATAGATCAGGTGGGCCTAGTCGCTCCTGAAGAGCATCCTATCCACTGCTAAGGAGTGAAGTGGAGTTGGGAGGTAGGAGGTATTAGTCATTCTAATTTTCCCATGGACCCTCAGGCAAAAGAAGACAAAGCCATGTTCTAAAGGCGTGACTCTATTACAAGTAGTTTTCTTTTCCCTAGGCATGTTTGACTTTGCTCACCCAGCAGAGATTAATCTCTAATTATGGAGTCCGCCTTCTGCTTCATCTAGCGCTTTTGCAGGAAGAACAGGCTACATTGTTGATAGAGTTAGTACTGATTTATTGAGAGGAAACGTGAACTCCAGGGCATCTTGATAATAACCAAAGCATGTGGGATGACCTGTCAATATCTGGAAAAGGAAAAGTTACATGTGATTAAAAATATGTGAGTGCATCGTCAGAACAGCGTTCAGAACACTGTGACAGCAGCTTGTGATCCTAGAAGCGCTGTGGCTCCCAAGAGCAGTTATTATTAGCAGAGCCTCCAGAGGGCCTTGGAGAACCCTCTGGGACTTAGGTCCTCTTGTTGATGACTGTAAGGACTTCAAAGCCCCGGGGGGGCGGGGGGGGGCATTGAAATGTTTGTGTTTTTTGGTTTGGGGCATTTTTTTTGTTTTTGCTTTTGTTTTTTGTAAAAAGTTTCTGCTGCGGCATTTTGCGGTTATGATATTTACAAGTGGGGCGGTTCCGTGTGTCCCCTCCTCCCCTGCCACAAGACTCTGGTTGGAGGCTTTAGCCAAAGGAAGTGCCGCATAAGCTTAAATGTGGCCCTTTACAGGAATGAGCTTCTGACTCAGGCTGCGTAGAAAAATGAGGGCTTGGACTGTATACTGCAAACTTATTTCTTGGAAATTTGTGCTTTAAAGGGTTATGAACTTTTCAAGTATTTTAATACACAATGCTAAATGCTTCTTTAATTAGGTTATGGGTTTTGCTGAAATAAGAAAGTGGCTGATTGTGCTCTCACAAGGCTGCAGGAAGAATATGCAGCTCTGCTGCATGAGGTCAGGAGGCCTGGGCTACTCTGAACTCCGTTGTCTGGCCACACCTAGGGTGTTTCCCTCATCTATTGGATCAAAGGTGGCTCACTGCCAAGTCCATATTCTATGCAGCAAGATGGAGACCGGAGGAGAGGAGAAGGGAAAAAGAGGTCCTCCGTTCTTTTTCTTTTTCTTTTCTTTTATTGTTTACTTATTTCCTTTATATTTATTTGTTTGTTTGAGACAGAGCATGAGAGGGGGCAGGCTCCGCGCTCAGCGCAAAGCCCGACACAGGGCTTGATCTCACGACCACGACCTCAGATGGATCATGCCCTGAGCCAAAGTCAAGAGTCATATACTTAACAGACGGAACCACCCAGGGGCCTCAAGGACCATCCTTTTTAAAGGCATGACCCAGAGACTGGAGATAACACTTCCGCTTACATCATTTGGGCCAGAACTTAAGCACAGGTCACATGTAGCTGAAAAGATGTTCAGAAATGTTAGCCTTCATTTTGTGTGGACACAAACTGCGTTACAAATCCTCTGTGCTCTGCCTGTTCATCCCTCTCCCTCACTCTAACCCCTGGCAACCTTTGATCATTTTATTATCTTCATGCTTCTGTCTTTTCCAGAATGTCATATAGTTGGAATATATAGTATGTAGCCTTTTCAGATTGGCTTCTTTCACTAGATAGTAGGTATTTAAAGCTCCTCCATGTCTTTAAAAAAAATTTTTTTAAATGTTGTTCATTTTTTGAGAGAGACACACAGAGTGTGAGTGGGGGAGGGGCAGGGAGAGGGGGAGACACAGAATCCGAAGCAGGCTCAAGACCCTGAACTGTCAGTGCAGAGCCCGATGCGGGGCTCGAACCCACGAACCGGGAGATCATGATCTGAGCCGAAATCAAGAGTCGGGTGCTTAGCTGACTGAGTCACCCAGAAGCTCCCCGTCCATATTTGTTTCATGGCTTAATAACTCATTTCTTTTTAGCACTGAATAATATTCCGTTGTCTGGATGTACCATAGTTTATTTATCTACGCACCTACTGAAAGACATCTTGGGTTGCTTCCAAGTATTGGCAATTATGAACATAACTGCCATAAACATCCATGCTCAGATTTTTGTGGAGACATAAGTTTTTGACTTCTTTGGGTAAATACCAACAAGCACAATTGCTGGGTGGTATAGTAAGAATATATTTAGCTTTGTAAGAAATCACCAAACTGTCTTCCAAAGTGGCTGTACTCATCCCACCAACGATGAATGATCATGCCTGTTGCTCCACATCCTCTTTATCAGTTGTTGTTGTTGGCGTTCAAGATTTTGGCCACTCTAATAGGTGTGTAGTGAGCAACTATTGTTTTGACCGCTCCTTAAGTAGACTCGAGGGTAGAGAACACTGTGTTTCGCTTGTTTTCGTATCTGTAGTCTTGAGTGCAAAATGGACGCTCAGGAAATGTCTGCGAAATGAAGATCTGGACGGATGCCTCTGACCCTGTCAGCACCAATACAGCAATCCAAGGACAGGTTAGAAAAACAGAGACTCTGAGGTTCCATTTTGATGGGAAGACTTTCAAGTCACTTAGGAAATATTGTCTAACCCAGGCTCAAAAGCAGCTATCAAAAACAGTGAGAGGGGCAGGGGTACCTGGGTGGCTCAATCAGTTAAGTGTCCGACTTTGGCTCAGGTCATGATCTCATGGTCCATGAGTTCGAGCCTTGCATCAGGCTCTGTCCTGATGGCTCACAGCCTGGAGCCTGCCTCAGATTCTGTGGCTCCCTCTCTCTCTGCCTCTCCCTTGCTTGTGCTCTGTCTCTGTCTCTCTCTCTCAAAAATAAACATTTAAAAACAATTTTTAAAAAAAGTGAGAGGGGCACGTGAGTGGGTCTGTCAGGTAAGTGTCTGACTCTTGATTTCAGCTGAAGTCATGATCTCATGGTTTGTCAGTTTGAACCCTGCATCCAACTCTGCGCTGACAGTGTGGAGCCTGCTTGAGATTCTCTCTCTCTGCCCCTCCCCCACTCATGCTCTCTCTGTCTCAAAATGAAAAGCAAATAAGAAAACAAAACTGTGAGAAAGTGGGTAGGTAGGCAGACCCATCACTCAGGATTATGAAGTGGATTTAGTGAGAGCTTTTAAGTAGATGATTATAAAGAACCAGTTCTCTTAAAGTAGGAAATTCATTTTTAGGAAGGGCAATAAGTCCACTGAAAAACAATTAGTCTCTGCCTGCATACAAGCACAAAAATAGCTCTTATTTTCTGTCATGAGCAGTTAAATTCTTTTAACATTTATTCATTTCTGAGAGAGAGAGAGACAGAGCATGCATGGGGGAGGGGCAGAGAGAGAGGGAGACACCGAGTCTGAAGCAGGCTCCAGGCTCTGAGCTGTCAGCACAGAGTCTGACATGGGGCTCAAACTCACAGACCGTGGGATCCTGACCTGAGCCCAAGTCTGAAGCTTAACAGACTGAGCCATCCAGGCGGCCTTGTCATAAGCACTCTTAAAAAGCACCCGTACAAGTTTACAAAGCTGGTGTAATCTTCAAGCAATCATGGAAAGTGTTATTCTGATGCCAAAGAATTAGTGAAATTGCATTGAGAAGAGGGAATGTTCCCGTGTTTTAAAAATGAAAGGAAGGACAAATAAAATAAGATTAAAAACAGAGAGGGAGGCAAACCATAAGAGACTCTTAACTATAGAGAACAAACGGAGGGTTGATGGAGAGGAGGTGGGTGGGGGGTGGGCGTTAAGGAGGACCCTTGCTGGAATGAGCTCTGGGTGCCATAAGTGATGAATCACTAAATTCTCCTGAAACCCAATATTACACTATATGTTAACTACGTACAATTTAAGTACAAATTTGAAAAAACAAAAAAAAAATGGAGCACCTGTGTCCCTTCATAGCAAACTCCTTGGCAGAATTATCTAAACTCATTTTCTCCATTTGCCCATCCATTCTTTCCTGAACCCGCTTTAATCTGAGGTTTGTTCCAGATATTGCTCTTGTTCCCTTCTCAGTGTCACCAGTTATTTCCCATTTGCCGAATCTATTAGACTCTTCTCAGGCCGCATCTTACTTGTCCTGTCAGCAGCTTTTGACGTTGGCTATTACTCTATCCTTGAACCATTTTCTTGACATGGTTTCTGGGGCACCAAAAACTCTAGGCTTTCCTCTTCGCTCCCTGGCCTCTCCTTAGTCTCCCTGGTTGGTACATCCTCCTTCTTTGACCTCTTTGTATCAGAGTGTCCCAGATCTCAGCCCTAGGTTCTCTTTATTTCCTCTACTGGATAGTATACCCTAAAGGACTTCAGTTGTTCATGTGGCTTTAATACCGTCTCTGTATACTGGTGACCGTCAAATATAGATCTATAGCTCTGGTCTTTCCCTTAATCTCCAGTCAAATATCCAACTACCTATTCATCTTCTTCCCTTGGATGTTTAGGTAGGCAGCTTAAACTGAACCATCCAAAGCTGAGCTCTTGTCCATCATCCCCACGTCCCATCAGCAATGATCCAGTCGCCCATGACAAAGATAGAGGCATGGTCCTCTGATACTCTACACTCAGTCCATCAGTAGATCCCATCTGCATCTCCACTGCTATCAACTTGACCCACGTCACCGTCCGCTCTAACTTGCATTATTGCTTCTACCTCTTCCTTCCATACAGAGTAGCTTTTGAAAATGTAAGTTACATCCTGTCACCATACTCACGGCTGTCCAATTGCCTCCCGTTTTACTAAACTAAATGGGAAATTCATTACCATGGCCTACAGGCTGCCTATCTTTATGAGATCATCTAACCTTTTCTCTTTCCTATCCTACTGGTCTTGCTATTTCTAGAACCACTAAGCTGATTCCCACCTCAGGGCTTTCGACTGTGCGGTTCCTTCTCCCTAGAAGAGTCTTCTCCTGTGTCTTTACCTGACCATCCTATCCAAAAGGAGTCCTCGTTACTCTCTTTCATATTATCCTGCTTTGTTTTTCTTTATAGAGATTATAATTAGAAATTATGATTATCTGCTATGTTTATTGCCTGTCTCCCACACCAGAAAGTGAGTTCCAACAGGGCAGGTTTTTTTGTCTCAGTCACTGTTGCATCCCTCATGCCTGGAAGATTGCCTGTCATGTGGTCAGCTTCCAACACGAATTGGTAAATAATGAATACACGATAGAAATATTTATATCTTTTTGTTAACATTCTTTTCTATAATGGGTGGTGCTATATATGGTATAATATCGTATTTTCCTGTATTTCCAATTGATGCCTCCTGGACATGAAGGAACATACTGGTGGAATGAATAATCTTGAAGTCACAGAAAACCTGCTATTATTGGACAATTGTACATTTTGTATTCTGTTTTTACTTAATTGGAGGGGGTGGGGCACACTCTATTATTTACTTTTGAAGTAGTTACGCGAAGTGAGTGTTTTTGAGTACACAGTGTTTGCTTGCTGACAAGTATCTGGGAGCATCTGGGAATGAGGAGAAGGGTGTCGAACAAACGAGATCGTTTTGCTAGTTCCAGAGAAGTGGTGCCTTTCAAGATAACTGCATTGCTCTACGGCTATGACTTCACTTGAATAGCATGTAAGGTATATTTCATAATAGCAATTTGACCGGTTCTAAGAAGTGGATGAAGTGGGGGATTTTTTTTTAAAGGGTTGTAAAAGCCTGTTGGTGGTTTGTTGGGTGGGATTATGAACTAATAAAGCTCTGATCAGCTCCGATTAGGGACTGACTCTGACATGTGTAAACTGTTTCACGAACGAACACTGTAAAGCTGGCAGTTGCTGGTGTAGCTCAAAACTGAATTCACTGGTTTTGAGAGTGCTTTAGGAAACTCGTTAGCTGGGTGAACTCAGGATGTCATGTAGGAAAACATCTAAGAAAAGAACTAGGGAATAAGATGACTTACCTACGTTTTCCAAGAGTCATCGTAATATCAGTACATGATGTTAGAATGTAATGTTGTCCAAGGACAAAAATAGAATCATGTTATATAGAACCAGCTGTTAAAGTGGTATCTGTTGAAAAGAGATCCTCTCTGTATTTCATTGGTCTGCAGTGATTGTTACCATTCAGCATGTGTCTAACGTTTTTGTGTGTTCCTGTGGCAAATGAGTTACACTCGACTAGTGGCAAGAATGATGAATCTGTCTGATTCAACGTGTGTGTGTGTGTGTGTGTGTGTGTGTGTGTGTGTGTGTCTGTGTGTGTTTGAAAGTACACAAAGTCATCTTCAGCATTCTTTCTGAACTACTCCACGGCCGAACAAATTATTTGCTAGTTATTCTCTAGATGAGATTTGACTCACCACTAGTTCATATGCTGACTGTACTGTTATTGAGCCATGCATTGATCTCAGCGTGTTATCAGGCCCCAGGGTCTGGCAGGTTTCAGAGGTGCTGATTATGATGCTGAGTCATGCCAGAAGCTATGAATAGACATTTGTGCGTGTTGGATGGTCTCCTTGAAACGGGATTAGTTATCCAGGAAGTTAGTGCTTTTGAGTCACATCCCGAAACCATGGATGGATACATAGCAGATTAACTGATGAGCAGACTGATATCCCAAGGATAACTAGTGTGAGAGGAAATTGAGCTTCGCTCAAGTGAGATTAGTTGGAAGATAGTATTATACGTTAAAAGGAACCATAGTCTTTCAGAATCAGATATATGCCTCTTCTCTTGCTTAAGTTATATGACCTTCGGTAATTGACCTAACTTTTCTGAGCCTCCGACAACTCTTTTGTAATATTTGTATTATGATATTTTCTAATATTGGGATAATAATATAGTAACTGTCAATGTTTGTGAGACTTAAATGAGCTAATCAGTATTAAGCGTCTGGCACAGAGCTTGACGCCTGGTAAGAGCTTAAAAAACTATCGTCCCTATTATTATTATTTTCTAAATCTCCTGGCAAAGTTGGTGCTAGAGCCCAGATCTCCTGGTCTGTGCGCTTTCTCAGGTAAGACCACATACATCGTTTCACCCACAGATGACATTTATGCCTTTGCAGTTCCTCCACTTTTCCATTGTTCTCTCCTCAAGCTCTACTTCTCTAGAGATTTTCCCATTTTGTTTTCTCCCAGCCCTATTCTTTTTTTTTTTTAAATGTTTTATTTATTTCTACGAGAGAGAGAGAGAGACAGCATGAGCAGGGGAGGGTCAGAGAGAGAGGGAGTCACAGACCGAAACAGGCTCCAGGCTCCGAGCTGGCAGTCAGCACAGAGCCCGACGCGGGGCTCGAACCCACGAACCGCGAGATCGTGACCTAAGCGAAAGTCGGACGCTTAACCGACTAAGCCACCCAGGCGCCCCTCTCCCAGCCCTATTCTTATTGCTTTGGCTGTGTTTTTAGACACTTGAAATAATGTGAATGGAAGCTTATCAAATTTTATAACACTGGTTTTTTTCAGTCTGATGGCAACATAAATTACATGGCCATACTTTTTTGTACGTGTTTTTAAAGAAGTCATCTTAGTGACATTGTAAAACTCCATTCATTCTTTTCTAATAGCTATTTGTCTCTGTAACTTGGTCACTGCCTTTACAACCAGAACAACGACCTGTGGTCATTTCAGATACTTTGGAATGATCTTTCTGTATTTCTTTGTCAAGGTAGGAAAGGAGCTTTTCTACAAAGCCGTATTATGTAAGTGACCGCATTCTTAGCCTTGCCACATTTTTCTGTCCCTTACTTCTTTGACCTTGCCTTTCAATACAGATTCGTATCAGCTGTGAGATCTTGTGCAAGTCACACCACTTCTCTAAGCCCCAACTTTACTGATTGTAAATATGTAATACCAACCTTATACACCTGCAGATTTGTCAAGATAATTCAATACATTCTTCGCAAACTGTAAAAAGATAAGCGAATGCATGAGATTAATTGTCATGAAGACACATGTCAGTAAATGCAACGAAGGTATCAACAAGGGTCGTGGAAGTCGGAGGTTAATAGTAAGGGTCTGCTTATCAGCTGAGGACAGGTCAATGTTGCTGAATTAGTAGGGGCAATTGTGTAGTGTTGCAACAAGGTATTTTCAAATTTTCATTAGTAGCAAGGTGCTCAGAAGCCAATTCCTCTCAAGCATATACAGAGCAGCTTACTATTCTTCTCATAGTATATTCACACACATGGTCTCATTTAGTCATCAGCCCGAGTCTGCCAGGCCGGAATCATTACCTCCACTTTATAGATGGAAATTGAATTATAATGTCCCTCCAAGAACCTCACACCCCTGTGCCTTTTATTACAAGTTCCTCAGCTATGTATCTGTTTGTTTATCCAAAGATTAATTAGTCCTGTCAGCTTTTACATACGTTGCTGCGATTCTGAATTTGCTTTAGTTGCTTTTCACTCCACCCATAACCTCCCCCGTCTTGTGACTTGTAGAATCTGTATGCTGGCTTGCTGGCTATTTCAGGAGCACCTATCTATTTTTTTTTCCAGTGTGCTTGATTATAAGACAGGAAAGGAAGTATTAGAGATTCTAATTAATGTCTCCAAAGCAGAGAAGAGGAAAAGAAAAAAAGAAGACCTGTGATAATTGCCTATGATCACTCATTTCTTGAGAAACCATATTATTGGTAAGTACCTGGAATTTCTCCAGTTATTCAAGGATGCTCCCAGCCAGCTCCTAGAACAAGGGGATTACGTAGCATGGCTTTGAAGAGATGGGAAGTGAGACTGAAAACAGGAAATAGTTTAGGCTTGCCATTCCAAAGGAGATTCTCAGTGGGAAAATGTTTAAGTAATAGTATTGTGTGAAACTGAGTGAGTAGAAACCGGAAGCTGCCATCAACATTGATTTTAGGAATGGAAAATGCCTCATATCGTCGTTATCGTCAAGGGCTTTGGTACTAGATGGATTCAAATCCAAGCTTCACCATTTCTGGTCTCCGTGACTGGCAGGAAATTGTTTCATTTCTCAGTGTCTCAGCTTCTGGTGTTTAAAATGGGAATGAAAATATAGCACATCCACCCAATGCTGACTATGATGAGTATTATAGGATATAATGTATGTAGAATGCTTAACACAGGACATGTCTGGGATGCTGTGAATGCTGAATAAATCGGAGGAGGATTGTTGCCATTATAGCTATTGTGACATGTCACTTGCACCTTGTATCTTCGACAAGATTTACCTGGAATAGTATGGGACAGAACAAAGGTGCTCAGTGAAAGCCCGTCAAATTATTACTCTGCCTGAAATGTCATGCTGATAAAACTGCGTGGTGGGTTGATGGTTTGGGTGCTGAGAGTATGTTGACCAAGGTTCAGGGGAGTCTTCTGGTAAGATAGGTAGGTATAGGACAGCCTCCTTATAACAAGAAAATGTGTTTTCTAGTCAGTGAAAAGGGCTCATGAGAGCTGGTCTTCAATTCTAGCTCTGCCACCAATAAGTTGTGTGAGTTTGGACAATTCACTTTTCTCTCTTGGTATTTCCTCCTTTTTAAAAACAAAGAGTTACAGGGGCACCTGGGTGGCTTAGTCGGTTAAGCGTCCGACTTTCGCTTAGGTCATGATCTCGCGGTTCGTGGGTTCGAGCCCTGCGTCGGGCTCTGTGCTGACTGCCAGCTCAGAGCCTGGAGCCTGTTTCAGAGTCTGTGACTCCTTCTCTCTCTGACCCTCCCCTGCTCACACTGTCTCTCTCTCTCTCTCCTAGAAATAAATTAAAAAAAAACAAACCATTAAAAACAAAGAGTTACAGCTAGATGGGTGGTTGGTAATGGCGGGCTGGGGAGGGAGGGTATGGCAGAAACGATTTTAAATTTTGTGTGTCTGCATTTTCATACCCCATCTTCCCTTTGTCTTCAGGTCTTTTCCTCGCTTGTGAAAAATTCTGTCTTTCTGGGTAACCATATAGTATATAAAGTATCTCACTACACAAGCCGCAATCTTGGAACCCGGAAGCCGGGGAAAGAGTTGTCTTCATGTTCCTTTGTGTGAGAAAGTCCGAGTGGGACCCTAAGTGTAAATCAGGGAACTCCCTTCTAGGTTTATAGAAAAGTGACTCTGGAAGCCAGCTATTCAATTTCCTACCTTTGCTTAAAGGCACTGGGCTGATCTAGGAAATGCTATTTGATAGCCTGAGTCAAATTTCGGTAGCCTATAAAAAGTGTAGAAACAAGGGATTTTTTAAAAGCTTTTATTTATTTATTTTTTGGGGGGGGGGAGAGGCAGAGAGAGAGAGGGAGATAGACGATCCGAAGCAGGCTCTGCACTGACAGCAGAGAGCCCAACACGAGGCTTGAACTCACGAACCATGAGATCATGACCTGAGCCAGAATCAAGAGTCAGGTACTTAACTGACTGAGCTACCCAAGCTTCCCAAAATGAGGGCTTTTTAGCTCTTACCATTTGTACTGCACATGACACAGGGCTTTGAAATACATAGGGACAGATTGATACGGGAGAGAGGGCTTTATGATCTCCCTGGGAGCAGTTTAAGGGTGTTCTGACTGTCTTAGTCCTTATCTGGAACATGAAAGGACTTCCCTTTGTCACGCCTCTTGCTGGGTCCAAAAGTAACCAGTGTGTTCACCTCAATCCATGGGAGCAGCTCTGTGGGAGATCTGTTGACCAGGCCTACCTACTACGTACAGATCCCTTAGAGGGCAGCAAAGGGTTTGCACGTGGGGAGGGAGGAGTTGAGGAGAGAGATTTATTGGACCGCAGTCAGAGAATGCTGTTCTGTTACGATTTTATGAGACATAGAAAAAAATAGCATGGTATTGATTCAGCCTGGCTAGCTAATTGAAGGAAGACTTAAATACTGGAGTCCCAGAGGAAAAGCTTTCATAATCGTCAAACTTGTGGGATCCAGCATAATAGGGTGGAAATACACTGGATTAGGAATCCTATTTCTGTCCTGCTTCAGCCCTGCTGCTAACTCGCTGTGTAATCTTGAACAAGTCTGAGTTTTACTCCCCAATATATAAATCTGACTGGGCTAATGCCTCCGGTATACGCGCTGGCTTTAGCCGTTGGATCCCAAGATTCTATGATGTAATTACTGAACCCTACCAACACTAGAACATTACAGATCGGCCAGGTAGGTTGAAGAGGGTGGCACAGGAGAGAGGGTCTCTCCTGCTTGGTGAATTTATGTAGGAGAAAAAGAAGGTAATCCCTGAATGTTGGAATACTGATCTTTACTCTTTAACTCCCTATGAAATTGGCGGTTCCAGGGATATAGACTCAAAGAGAAGTACAGAACTGGGAGTAGTGATTTTTCTTTGAAAGGCGAGTGGTTTTTGATTAAGTAGGTATGTGGAGACATGACTCCTTTAAATTCTGATCAGACCACCATAAGCTTATTAAGTTGTACTCTATGACAGTGAAGTGTTGTTTTAAGAAGGCGGGGGGGGGAGTGAGATTTGCCTTTGTGAGAGGTCATTGTTGCCGTGTATGGTATGGAGAGTGGTTTGGAGGCAGGAAAGACTGGATGATGAGATCCTGACGATAAAGTCCTCATCTTGGAAGGAGTAGTGATAATGGAGAGGTTGAATGGGAGAGGAAGGGGTTGAGGAAAACGCCCACGTGTCTGGTTGGGGCAACTGTGAAGAGGTGCTATTTACTGACACAGGAAACAGGGAGTGGAACAGGTAAACAGAAAGCATAGAGGACAGAGATTTAATATTTAGGAAGAAATAGAGCAAAGAGATCTCTGAGGCTTTGGTGTATCGTTTCTGTGCTTTCTCGCTAGTTAGATAACTTTCAACTACTTTTTAATCTCCAAAAAGAGTATATGTATCAGTATATTTTCTTTGTTGCTAGGAGAGAGGATCGCTATGGAGATAGATGATCTCACAATTCCCACTGTGAGCCAATTACACTCTGGTGGGTCTATCTCAGTCAGTCTTCAGGCTGAAGGCTATTTGAAGTCACCCTCTCCTGGCTCTAGCATGTCATGTACGGAAAAATGGTCTCTTTATGTGGGACGGGTATGAAGGGATATGGGGTGTTTGTGTACATTCGTTTTGCCTTTTTCCGACTCGGATAGAAAAATGAGACTAGAATCCTCCCTTTCCAGTTTTTCGGTTCCAAACTTGATTTTTTCGGTTTGCACGTTCAAAAGGGCAGTTTTTCCAAATCCTGGAAGAAAGCGCACAGAGTTTCCAAATGTATTTTTAATTACATTTAGTCATTTGGTTGTTGGAAGTAAGGCAAAGTTAAAATGTTGTATTTTTCTTTCTCAGAGTGGCTATTTCAAGGTATTGAATCTTGGAGAAATGGCTTTCGCTCATTTGGATGTCGTATGCTTCTATACCCTGCTTATTTGTGCAGCATTTAGCTGTGTGTCTTCAAATGCTGAGATAAAAGGTAAAGCAACAATGGAGTAGTTTTAAAATTGGGGATATTAACGGTCTTTTCAGCCCACACCGTCCAAGTGCATAATAAGTAGTTGGATTGTTACTAGAAACATTTCAGGAAATCCATACACAAAAGATACGTTCCTCCTAGTCAGCCTCACATATAAGGTAACTAATGATAAGGAACATTTTGGAGAGTGAAAGCCAAGCTAAAAGATGCTTTCCATACCTTTTTGTATAGTCTTCTAAGAAATAGGTTACTTATCTGAAGCCTCATTCATTGCCTGGTACTCAACTAACTGGAAACTTTCCTTATTTGCTATCCTTAACTGTTAAGACAATTAGATAAATATGAAATATATACAGAGATTTAAGAAACATTTTTAAATGACCACAGAATTATTCAATCATGTCCGCTGAATTTCTCTTATTGCAGAAGGTAATCAGAACAATGTATTTCACAAAGATTTCTAACCAAAAGAGTTGAAGCTGTAGGATTGTCATTTTGCCTCAGTAGAAGACCTTCTTTATTGGTACCTGGATGTCCCAATATCAGATTATAATTTGTGCCACAGTACCTTTTTGTGGATTCTTCGCCTCAATAACTTTTATGAAATTAAGCATTAAAACAAACACATGGGCCGAAAGGAAAGGAAATTATTAGCAGAAAGGCAACATGAGGGCGGTACTATAGTACTATTAGATTTGCTAGTAATAGAAGAGTTTATAGAGTTGTTTGCTTTTTATCTTTTAAAAAATGTTTAATGTGTATTTCTTTTTGAGAGACAGAGAGACAGAGCATGAGCAGGGAGGGGCAGAGAGAGAGGGAGATACAGAATCTCAAGCAGGCTCCAGGCTCCGAGCTGTCAGCACAGAGCCCGACACGTGTCTCGAACCTAGGAACCATGAGATCACTATCGGAACCGAAATTGGACCCTTAACCAATGGAGTCACCCAGGCGCCCCTGTTTATTTGCTTTATAAAACACCAGATGGGGGCGCCTGGGTGGCTGAGTCAGTAAAGTGCCCGACTTCGGCTCCAGTCCTGATCTAACTCCATGTTGTATTTCTTGAAACTGTGAAAACTTAGTACCTAGCTAGGCAAAGTCATATTTGCATACAGCTTTATTGATATGATTTACATAACATAAAACCCACCCTTTTAAAGTGTACTGTTTAGGGGCGCCAGAGTGGCTCAGTCGGTTAAGCCTCCGACTTTGGCTCAGGTCATGATCTCACAGTTCGTGGGTTCGAGCCCCATGTCGGGCTCTGTGCTGACAGCTCAGAGCCTGGAGCCTGCTTCAGATTCTGTGTCTCCCTCTCTCTCTCTGCCCCTCCCCCACTCACACTCTGTCTTTCTGTCTCTCGAAAATAAACATTAAAAAAAAAATACAGTGTACTGTTTAGTGGTCTGTTATATATCCACTGAGTCGTGTAGCAGCCTCAATTACTCAATTCCAGATTATTTCTATTCCTCCAAAAGAAATTAAATATTTCTTCAGCAGTCATCTGTTATTCTCTGCCTCCTCCAGCCCCTGGCCACCACGAGTTGACTTTTGTCTCCATGGGTTTGCCTATTCTGGGTATTTCATATACACTGGCGTCTTTCAATGAGCTTAATGTTTCTGAGGCTCTTCCATGCTGTATCATGTATCAGTACCTCATTCTTCCTTCTGGATGGTAACATGCCATTGTATACATGTACTATGATTTCGTTCTCCATTCACCAGCTGATGGACATAGGGAAGTAGTCTAGACTTAGCAATTTTTGTCGTAAGATGCTGGGAAAAAAGTAAAAATATTTTATTGATTTTTATTTCAGTTAATCCTCCTCAGGATTTTGAGATAGTAGACCCTGGATACTTAGGTTATCTCTGTTTGCAATGGCAACCTCCACTGTCTCTGGGAAATTTTGAGGAATGCACAGTAGAATATGAATTAAAATACCGAAACATTGATAGCGAAGACTGGAAGGTAAGTAAAGCGTGCACTTGCAATATCAGTGCAATTATGAGGAGCTTTCTTGTGATCTTTAATGTCCCTGTCCATTCTAATTCCTGTCTCTCCATAGCTATTATTAAGAAATAAGAAGGTGCTGGGGCGTCTGGGTGGCTCAGTCGGTTAAGCGTCCGACCTCGGCTCAGGTCATGATCTCACAGTTCAGGAGTTCGAGCCCCGTGTTGGGCTCTGTGCTGACAGCTCAGAGCCTGGAGCCTGCTTCGGCTTCTGCATCTCCTTCTGTCTCTCTGCCCCTCCCTCACTTGCGCTCTGTCTCTCAAAAATGAATAAACGTTTACAAACATTAAAAAAAAAGAAAGAAAGAAAGAAGAAGGTGCTGTGCCCGCTGCTATCTCCTGTGCAGTCTTCCACATCTATTTTCATCCCACCCCGTATTAAGACCACCATTATTAGTACAGGGGAAACAAAACACTTGGTCCCAGCCATGGCATATGGGCTTGAAGAATACTTAGACATTTTCTTTTATTTTCCAGTTACTTACATGCTTCTATATGGGTCTTATGTATGCTACTGGACTGTGAGCTTTCTCCTGGTAAAAATTAAGCCTCATTTATCTTTCTACTGACCCCACAGAACACAGCATAGTCCTCTGCATATATTGTAATAAGCGTTCAGTGAACATTTATTGACTTATTGACTTCATAGTCAAGCATGTACATTCAACCATTTTTGTTTTACGAAGTGTACCGTTACCTTCCTCATTCAGCGAGGTAGTTGCAAAGAGCCGCTTCAAATCAAACATTCATTGAGCAACTTTTTGTATCAGGCACTTGGCTATGTTTCCGAAACACGAGGATAAATGACATGATTGTAGCCTCCTGGAGCTCACACTTGGTCTGGTTTATCTCCAGTTGCCTTCAAGATTTTACTGTATGTGATTCCTGAAGTGTTCGTGTGGTATTTGAAATGTGATGAGTCGTTTGTCATGTAATATGCATATGGTATCTGAAAAAGTCTCTTGATTTCAACTTCATGAGAGCTCAAGCTCCTGCCATAGACGCTCTTCTCCAGAAGTTTTGGGGGTTATTTTCGTTTTCTTTGGTTTGCTTTTTTGTGTTGTTTTTTGTTTGCTTGTTTTTAAATAGGCTCTACACCCAACATGGGGCTCGTACTCACGACCCCAAGATTAAGAGTCGCATCCTCTACCAACTGATCCAGCCAGGTGTCCCTGGGTTATTTTGAATAAGATATTAAAATTCAAATGATCTCATCGAATGCATTTAATATATGCACAAATGAGCTCTGCCGGGACTGTATCTAGGACGTTGTATCAGATAATTATTAGGAAGTTCTTAGATACTCAGAACTCTCCCGGGTGACTTCTTAACCGTAATAATGTGGCTCATGATGCTCTCACTGCTTATAAGCCTGACTTTGTCTCATCTTCTTATCACACAGACCATCATCACCAAGAATCTACATTACAAAGACGGGTTTGATCTTAACAAAGGCATTGAAGCAAAGATACACACACTTCTGCCCCCGCACTGCACTAATGGATCAGAAGTTCAAAGTTTATGGTCAGAAGCTACTTACTGGACACCACCACAAGGTTAAAGCACAGCCCTCTTTTCATGTTGAATACTGTCAGAACAATCCATATGGGTCATAAGGCCCCTCAACTCTCATACACCAGATTGGATGTACAGGTTGGAAGTGTGGCACAAATAGAATTCTTTTTAGCAGTGGGTGACAGGCCTTTTTGATTCCTTTTGTTAGGCTAATATAGTTCCCAGTTTGGGGATCATACCAGTAAATATGCACGTGAGTATTTGCTCTACTGCTCAGAGCATCCTAGAATTATTAATTTAGTCCTTTGGCATATGCTTACCCTAGTATCATTCAATGAGCCCTCAAAGGGTTTTGATTTTGCATGCCCCACTTACAGTGAAGTGATTTCTAACAACTTCTTTTTGGAATATTCCTGATTAGGTTGATTGCTAAATGAAATGGAGAGGTCAAAAGAAATGAATTAAAATTGCATAGTGACTTCCCAAATGAGTCATCACCGCGCCTTTCAAGCACTCACGGTTTGTTCATTCCTTAGGAAATCAGGAAACGAAGATTCAGGAAATGGATTGCGTGTACTACAACTGGCAATATTTACTCTGCTCCTGGAAACCTGGCATGGGCGTCCATTTTGATACCAGTTACCAGTTGTTTTACTGGTAAGTATTTTTATAATAAGAATTCTGTATGAAGAAAATATCTATCAAAATTAATCGGCAGCATGAGTAACTGTATTTTCACTAAAGTAAATATATTATTCTTCAGAGTTGTGTTTACGATGAAGGTTGTTGACAGTTATTTGGAGTTTTCAATGGGAATAAGTGGGTTTTGGCTGTAGCTACTGGAAGTTACTCTATGGGTGATCTAAAGAATGCAACATTGTTCCTGTACTGTATTAAAGTTTGTATTGTTTAGATACATAGGATTATAGCCCAAAAAAGTTTTACCATATTTTATACCTGTGCCTTTTAAAAAGCAGGTACCTATTAAAACTGGATCCTTTTTCTGACTTCTCTTTTTTAATGATCACTGAAGTTTTTAAACTTACAGCCATCTTGAATCTTCTATCTCCTTCATTCCTTCATTGTTTCTCGGTGACATTGAACACTGCGTTCTGACACTCCTTTGCAAGGTCGCCCATCTGTTCTTTACTTCTCGTCTTTACTCTAAGAGCTCTACTGTAGGCTCACCTCGTGCCACACCTGCATGACTGCCAAGCCTCCCAAATGATGGTCTCTGCTTCCAGTCCCTTCCCTTCCGATTCATTCTGCACACGGTAGCCAGATTTGTCTCCCTCTATTCCTGTTTTCATATGCCACTCTTCTGCTCCAAAACTTCCAGTGGCTACTCGTTGCCTCCTGGATAAAAATCTAAGCTGGTATTCAAATTTCTGCATCACTGCTTTTCCAACATTACCTTCTCCTTTCACCGGCGTGAATGTTCCACTCCATTGAGACCCATCTCTACATGTTTTTCTCACCCGTGTTATGATCTTTTACGCCTCTGTGTGCATTGCTATCTGGAATGCCCTCTGGCTTTCTCACCAGCTCTTATCTGTCCTTCAAGGCCCATCTGGTATTCAATTTCATTAACCCTTTACTGATCATATCAACTTCCATTCAGTTTTTCTCTGAACTATGACTTATTATAGCTCTCAATTACTTGTCTGGATGGCATTTAAATTTCTTTCATATATTGTGCGCTTTGTCTGCTCCCTTAAATTTTTAAGAGATTGGTGAGCAAGAACTGTTTCTTACATTTCCCTTAACTGTCTGTGCTGTGCTATGCCCGTAGCAGATTATCACAAAACATTCATTAAATGAATGAAACAAATGATGAGAGTACTCGTACATTGATAAATATGTATCAGAATTTATGCATTTATTAAATACATTAAAGAAGCAAGAGGGGACAGAGTGTTACTCTTTGTGAGTTTCAGGCCCAAATTATCATGGCTTTTGTTTTTTTAGAAAAATGATAATATATAAGTGATAGGTATAAGCTATTAAGAATCCTGAGAACTGGGTTCTAATCCCTGGTCTGGCATCATTTAACTTAGTGGGCTTGGGCAAGCGTTTTCCTTTTTTTTGGGGGGGGGGGGCTCTCAGTTTTTCCATCTGGAATTGGAGGGGTCAATTTCTATGGTCTAATTTATTTTTTCATTAATTCAACAAATATTAAGCAGCTATTAAATGCCAGATAGATAAAAAGGCTGAAAGTGTGACTAAGACAATGTCCCTGCCCTCTTCTACATTGTAGTTCACATGTAACATAGCTTTATCGTCATTTTACTGAGGGTAGTGAGGAAGAAATACCGACATCTTAGAAACTGGAAATTAAGGGTATCAGCAGGCTTCCCACTGGCACAACATAAATCTGGGTAAAGTCAGGCCGAGAACTCAGGTCTCCCAAACTCTAATCAGCTGAACTAACCAAGTAGTTAGTTCTGCCCAAAGTAAATACTTGGCTACTTGAAAAGGCAAGTTAAAGCTTAAGAGAGAATGCTTGTATTTTCTTTTCTCTGTACAACCAGTATATCGCTGCAAGCTATTGTATTAAAAAATAAAGTGTATTTTCACTATCATAAAAGGCTCTTCCCCCCCCTCCCATGAAAATAAATAACAACTTGAGGGAACAAACAAACAACGACAAAGTAAATACTTGGCATAAAGTGAATTCCGTAGAGTCTGGATGTTTGAAATCAGCACCTTATCAGCTGCTAGATTGGCCTAATTTCAAAGTGGATTTGGACTGCTTTTACACATGTCACATTTTGCATTGAAGCCTATTCCTTTGGCGAATAAACCAGGCATTTGTTGCTTTGAAAATCAGTAGGGAAATCCCCCTAATTCCCATTAGCCTTATTACTGGAACAAGGTTAACTTTCAATGAGATGGCAACATTTCTTGCCTACGAGGATGGGAAAGTAGATATTTACTTGCCAGACAGCTCTTCCTTTTCTTTTTGTAATTTCTTAAAAAAAATTTTGAATATGCTTATTTATTTATTTTTGAGAGAAAGAGAGCACGAGTAGAGGAGGGGCAGAGAGAGAGAGACACAGCGTGTGAAGCAGGCTCCAAGCTCTGCACTATCTTGATGGCAGAGCCCGACGCGGGGCTCAAACTCACAAACGTCATGCCCTGAGCTGAAGTTGGACGCTTAACTGACTGAGCCACCCAGGCTCCCCTCTTCTTTTTCTCTTTGACTCCTCCGTTGGCTTTTCTGAGGTTTATCTCTTGATGTGCATTGTATCCTCAAAGGAATTTCATTCATTTTATTAAATATAACAATATTTTTTGTAAGTCTGCTTTTAAATCAGCTATCTTCTAATAGAAGCTCTCCAGGACAATGTAAAAAAAAAAAAAGGCAGTATCATCCAGGATTGTCTATATAAACCCAAAGTTTTTATAATAGAAATTTTACTCTTTGGTTCACAAATCCCGTGGGCAAGTCAACATAACCTAAGAGCATGAGTAAGAATCCTGGCCTTATCTTTGAGATTTTGTAAAAACTCCCACCAGATTGTAATCTCTGTGAAATTATGGACTATGCTTTCCTTACTATTTATCCCTAGCACATGGCATAGGACTTGCCATAGAGTTGGTGCTCAATCAATATGGCATGTCATTAAATGACTTTTTTTATTCACTTGGTATCTTAAGATAGTTGATAATTGAATACCATAATACTATAAGATATTGGAAAACACAGTTCTTACACTACTTCTTTTACAGGTATGATGGCTTGGACCATGCAACACAGTGTCCTGATTACATCCAGGTTGATGGACAAAATATTGGCTGCCGGTTTCCCTATTTGGAGGCATCAGACTATAAAGATTTTTACATCTGTGTTAATGGATCATCAAACTCTCACCCTATCAGACCCAGCTATTTTATTTTTCAGCTTCAAAATATAGGTGAGGTAAACAACTTTAACGTGTTGCTAGCTTGGGCCACGTACAACCACATGGAAGAGAAGGGATGGAGACAGAGAAACCTATGGAAGTGCAAAGCCAGTCAAAGGAGGGCCAACAGAGCATATGAAGAACCTCTTATTAAATATAAAAGTACAGGAAAAAGGGATTGAATGAAGAATAATGTTTTTAGAATTTTTATTTCAAATTTACAATTTATTCCCCAGCTTCAAAAAGTCACCTACTATCTGTGTTTCTGTCCAGTGTTAATGATGGAGGATTCCCACACCTCAGTAGGCATATAGTTGTGTATCCTGAGTCTGACTTCCTAGTTCGGACGGTTATGAGAACAACAGGTTCTAGAGTTAGCCATCCCTGGACATGAATCTTGGATTCACCACTTTCTAGCTGTATGACTTTGGGCAAGTTACTTTTAACATCTGTTTCAATTTCCTTATCAGTAAAATGAGGAGATAGAGGATACTTCATAGGTTTTTTGTGAGACATGAGTGAGTTTATCCTTGGGTCAGTGCCTGACATATCATTCGCTCTAAATAAGAGTTAGCTATTAATCAAAATTGTAATAATAATGGTTACGGTAGTTGTTTTTAATGCTACAACATGGAAACATGACTGTAATGCTTTGGATCTTCTAACTTTTCTCTTGGGCTTAAATATTTGTCATTATGTGACTTATCAAAACATTAGTTTCTGAAAACAGCCCAGTTTCTCAATAAACTGATCTTGGTTGGCAAGCAACTTTGATATTAATTGACATTATAGAGATTAGCCTTGAGCCACCTGATTCATCCTAGATGCTTCTGTTACTAGGTGTCCCTAGCTTTTGATAAGAGCTTCGGCTACACTTTGTAACCTCCATGTTGAAATGGTTTCCTTTTGCTTTTCAGTTAAACCTTTGCCACCAGACTACCTTGTTCTTACTGTGAAGAATTCAGAGGAAGTTAACCTGAAATGGAGCATGCCTCAAGGACCCATTCCAGCAAAATGCTTTATTTATGAAATTGAATTCACCGAAGATGATACAACTTGGATGGTAGGCATGTTGCATTTATTTGTGAACATCATAAACATAGCCTTTAGTTATTTATTTAGAGAGAGAGAGGGAGAGAGAACACGAGTCAGTGAGGGGCAGAAGGAGAAGGAGATAGAGGATCCTAAGCAGGCTCCATGCCCAGTGCAGAGCCCATCTCCGGGCTCACTCACAACCGTGAGATCATGACCTGAGCTGAAATCAAGAATTGGATGCTTAACTGACTGAGCCACCCAGGCACCCTGCCCTTTATTATTATTTTTTTTCAAGTTTATTTTTCAGAGAGACAGAACATCAGCAGGGGAGGGGCAGGGAGAGTGGGAGACACAGAACCTGAGGCAGGCTCCAGGCTCTGAGCTAGCTGTCAGACGTGGGGCTTGAACCCACGAACCGCAAGACCATGACCTGAGCCAATGTCAGACGCCCAACCGACTGAGCCACCCAGGCGCCCTGGTTTTTTACTTCATTTTTATAAGCACAGCCTTTTGAACAAAACAGGAAACATGAGAACCCAGATCCATTGGTATCCATATGAGGAATAGTATATGACATGTATCTTAATTTCCAGAAAACCAAAAGAAAGATGCTTGCTTGTGGTCTGAAAGCATAATCACTCATAGCGATTTTAAAGCTGTATTAGGGTTTCAGAGATAATCTAGTCATTTGTTTCCAATAAGTTAAAATTGCCAAATGCAAATATGAGATGGAAATGCAAATATGAGAAGGCCTCAGGTGAGAGGAAAAGAAAAGAAAACACACACACATAAAACCCACTTCCTGAGGAACAAGCATCAGGTCACAAGTAGACTCTGACAGGGCTGCCCGAATTGCTTGCCGTGCAGAAGAGGGGCTCACTGGGTAAATAGGCAATGATTGCAAGACTGACTACCGCCCAGCACCAACAATGTGATGATGCCTTCAGCCCCACATTGTTATATGTTAATTTTATTCACTGGTTTCCAACATAGAAACTGGGGGAGACGCGAAGGTGAGCCGTTAGTTCTAATCAATTAATTTCGTATACAGATGAGAAAACCGGCAGTTGAATTGATTTACATGTCCCAAGGAAGCAAACTGACTTACAGTCAAATCATGTGGCTGTTCCCAGCCCACTACGTGATGCTGGTTCCCAAGAAGTGACCACAAAAACTGTTATTTTGGATGGGGAACACTGTTTAGCTCTCTGAAATGCTGAAACTGAAGTGATTTCTTCAGTGATTTTTTTTCTTCCTTTGAGAGCATCAAGCCATGTGTGTCCTCATATCCGAAGAAGTCGTGTCACACAAAGCCCTGAACACTGTCACACAGCTTTTATGGCAGTTAACTGAAATAAGAATCAGGAGGGGGAAAACGCTCTATGTGTATGAACTCTATAGTTTGCATAGAAGTGACGTTCACATGATGGACTCTCTTTCTGTAACTCAGTATATGTAGCATTTTCCAGTTTATAGAATCTGAGAAACATGACACTCATCTGAATACTGGGCATCAGAAACACCAAAGCTCTCCAGGCATTTTGCCCTGTCACGCCTGCCCTTCACTACAGGCGATCCATTATTCCTGTAGAAATATTTTAACTTCTAGGTAAGGAAGGGGAAGAAAATGAAAAAAAAAATAATAATAATAACCCACCATACAGAGAGATAGTGACCGTGAAGATTTTGCTATATTCCCTCCCAGTCATTTGATGCGTATGTCTTATGTAACAAAATCCACTATGAAAGGGGCAAATCAAATGGGATCTATCTAGCTACAATTAGATCCAATGATCGCATCTTGTTTTTACTCGGCTTTCAGACTACCACCGCCGAAAATGAGATGCAAGTCGCAAGAATCTCAAACGAGAGCCAACGAGTATGCTTTTTGGTGAGGAGCAAAGTGAACATCTACTGCTCGGATGATGGAATTTGGAGTGAGTGGAGTGATGAGCAGTGCTGGAAAGGTAGGAGGATAAGAGCAGTGACGAAATAACTGTAGCTCTTTGCCGGCAAATTAATTTTCTTGTGGTCTATTTTGTAATTGTGGAAATCAAAATGCACTTGCCTATGCAAGTCTATAAACAGAGAAGACAAATGAGCAAGGACCTCGAACACAGATTTGTGGAAAATCTCATATTCAGTTTTAACTAGGAACAAACCAGTTTAAGAATCTTGTTATAGCCCTCTCAGCAATATTCTTGTTTTTTTGACTGTCGCTGAAGAAAATATGCTAGTTCTTTTTTGGGGGAAGCCCATTTTAATCAGTATTTCCCTATGCTTTCAATTTTCAAGAGAGCAGAAATCTTTTTTTAAGTTTATTAGTTTTTCTTTGAGAAGAAGAAAGAAGGCATGAGTGGAGGAGGGGCAGAGAGAGAGGGAGGGAGAGAATCCCAACCAGGCTCTGAGATGTCAACACAGAGCCCAACGCAGAGCTCGAGCTCACAAAATGTGAGATCATGACCTGAGTTGAAATCAAGACTGCACTTGGTTTTGAGTGTCTAGTACTGCACCTAAAGAGTATTTTTCCAATTACTAGGTCATCATTAGTAAAAAGCATATGTCATTCACTTCCAATTCTGACTTAAAGCGACTTATGATGAAAAAAAAAGACATATTTAAATAACAATATAAACTAAAAAGTCTTGAGACTGAGGCAAGATATTACTCTGCTTTACAGTATATGAGCTTTATCAACAGAAGTTACTAATAATTATTCAAAAGTGAAGGGAATTAACTCAGCATTGCTCTTTCAGGTATATAGATATGTAAATGCGTATGTAGATGTAGATACAGACAGATACTGGCATCTATTGATCATTCGTCTCTTTTCATATTGTTTCATTATAACAGAATGAATATGACTCTTATCTCCCTATTACACTGATATCCTTGTTGTCTTTCACTCATTAAATATTTATGAAGCACCTAGTATGCGTCAGACGTTTTCAGACAGTAAAAATTCAGCAGTAAAAATCCCTGTCCTTAGAGAATTGATATTTTATTCTCATGTCGAATAGAGATAAGCAATAAAGAAGCCAACTGTATTATATAATTACTAAGGGCTATGAAGAAAAACCAGGTAGAAAGGGAGAACTCAATTAACCATGAGATGTATGGAATCAGAAAGAACACATACTGGCTCTGCTGTTCATTTTGGTCACTGGTATAAGAAATTTGGAGGCTCTGTGGAACTGACATGAGAAAATCATGTCCTGAATTGTATCTTATCATTAGTCAATGCATAGTTTAAGGTGGATATGGTCAGTTTTTTGCCATATCCTCAAAACAATACATCCTTTAATGTATATTATGTACAATCTTAACTGCAATATTGATGATGACTTATCAACTCTGGGAGGGGTCCATATGGGAACCTTTCTTCAGGGATAGATATGAGGGCATTCGAGTTGACGTTGAAGAATTTGCACAGGGCCTTTGTCAAGTCTGTATAAAACTTTTTTTTTTTAATATTTTTTATTTATTTCTAGGAGAGAGAGAGAGAGAGAGACAGCGTGAGCAGGGGAGGGTCAGAGAGAGAGGGAGTCACAGACTCTGAAACAGGCTCTAGGCTCTGAGCTGGCAGTCAGCACAGAGCCCGACGCGGGGCTCGAACCCACGAACCGCGAGATCATGACCTAAGTGAAAGTCAGACGCTTAGCCGACTAAGCCACCCAGGCGCCCCAAGTCTGTATAAAACTTTTAAGCAAAGGTCTTCTTTCTGAGTACACAGTTTAACTTGGACCAATTCACCTTTGTCGCTGGGCTGGAGGGGAGAAGCCTCTCTTGTTACTTCTATCAGTCCCTGAACATTGGCCTTCAGCTGATCATTTGTGGGAAGGCCTAGGAGAAATTCTGGTTGTCTATTTCCTCTGGGGTGGGGGACACGGTTTTCTCAGGGAGCCATGTGATTGGCCTTTTACCTGCAAGCTACCTCTGGGTACGAAGAACACGCATTGTGAGTGGGAAGACGAATGGCCACGAATTTTGCCAACCCCTCTCTATGATCTTCTGAAAGTGGAGGTTTATAATTTATAAGGCCTTATAATTTCAAAGATTTGCTTCTGTTCGTGGGACATGAATTCTTCGTGGTGGGGATCCAGGGTATACCTGAAAAGGACATGCTATAGGAAGACCTGAAGCTGATAGAGCTCTGGAAAGTAGGAGGAGTTATAAGGGATAGCAGAGTGAGCCCGACCACCCATCTTGGGTGCTTCTGCTAAAATCACTTCCTAGATTTCAGCATGTATTCAAGTAACCTGTATCCCCTGGGCCTGGAGATCAGGCCAGAGCGTTCTCTCTGTAGATGTAGGAAAAGCGAAGCTAAGACAGGCCAAGTGGAGCTGGATTTTGAAAAGGGGAATTTACACTGGACGTCAAGTTTAATTGTTCAAATTGATGTTCCTTCATCTTGTTAAGGGAGTCCCTGAGGCTAGCCATTATATTCCTTTGTGTCCCATTTTTAGTTTAGTTTTTCCACAGGTATCAACAGGAGGAGTGCTCCATTAAAAAAAAATTTCAATCTAGAAGTCCGATTCAAAAGATCCATTGTCTGGCCATTGATAAGTGGGATCTCTTAATCTGAATAGTGACTCAAACCACTAAGTGTCTCTAGGCTTAACCACGGACACAAGAGATACCCCGGAGGAGAGTGCAAAAGATGCAGCCCTCACAAGAGCCACCATAAGAAAACAAAGACCTTTATTATCACAATGAGAATAAAGGTTAGATGACAAAGGCCCCTTATGGACTGGGACCCCTTATGACAAAATTCCACTGATAGCTGGCAGGGTCAGACAAAGAAACCTCACTGTAGACCTAGTTGAGCCCAGTTTGGGTTGTTAAGTCAGACCCAGTCCTAAGTATGGTCGGCGCATATCCACAGCCTGTTTGGCCATCTGCCAGATGCACACTGGTACGTGCCCCCTTTGGTTAGCAGAATATTCGCACTGGTCATAAAGCCAAGCTCTCAAGTCCTAGAAGATGACAAAAGGAAACAGGAAAAGGATTAACAAAAATCAGATGTACTATACCAAATCTTTACCGGAGGTACTATACCCAAGCAACTAGTTCCATAAATATCTTCTCCTGCCAACCTAAATTTAGAAAAAGAAAAGGACTCTCCCCACTCTTGCTCTCATCAGACACTGTAGGCAGAGATCCAGGGGACTGACATGCTAAGAATTCTTAGCAGCCTGTTAAAGTTCAGCCTGCTGAATAAGCTAACTGTGCTGGAGGAAAAATGTTCCCTCTACTCTTCTAGGTTCTTTGGCCACTCTCATAATTAAATTGACATAAAACAGATTAACAGTAAGACAAATTGATTTTTTCCTTTTGTAAAAGTTTATTTATTTGGAGAGAGAGAGAGAAAGAGCATGAGCAGAAGAGGGGCAGAGAAGGAGGGAGAGAGAGAATCCCAAGCAGGCCCCCTGCTGTCAATGCAGAACCTGACGTGAGGCTCAAACTCACAAACTAGGAGATCATGACCTGAGCCGAAATCAAGAGTTGGACACTTAACCAACTGAGCCACCCAGGTGCCTCCCCAAAATAACAAATTTAATTTCATAGGTATAGGAGCCCCGTAGAAATGTGAGACCCAAGGGCGAGTACGGCAGTTGAGGCTTATATGCCATCATGAGTTAAGGAAGGGGATCAGGGCCCGGGACTTCAAAAGTAGAGGAGGGTAAGCCACAGGGTAACAGGCAGAGGAGGTGTTTGGCACAGTAGTGCCCCCCTTATCCAAAGGAGATACATTCCAAGACCCCCTGTGGATGCCTATAACCACAGAGAGTACTGAACCCTATGTAAACTGTTGTTTCCTCTATAATCTATGATAAAGTTTAATTTACAAATTAGCCACATTAAGAGATTAACAGCAATAACAACATAGAACTGTAATAACCATATACGTATTGTAATAATGGAGTCTTTCAAAATACCTTATACTGTACTCCCTCTTCTTCTTGTGATGGTGTGCAATGAATGATAAAATGCCCAAGTGATGAGACGAAGTGAGATAAATGATGTAGGCATTATGGCGTAGCATTAGGCTACTATCGACCTGATGATACCTCAGAAGGAGGATCATCTGTTTTTGGATTGCAGTTGACCACGGGTAAAAGCAAAACCACGGACAAGGTCGGGGGGTTGAGGCACTAGTGTAACCAGATGTTTTGCCCTTTCATAGATAGGTTATTCAAATAGCAGCTGTCTCTAGTAATAGCTCTCTCTCAGAGCCAGGGCCCCTATCTAAATCCTTTTATGTAGTTAAGGGGGAGGTAAATGTTTTTCTTGAGTCGGCTAGGTCTTGAATGCCTTCAGCTTAAAATAATCCCCACGCCAAAGTGGCATATTCTCTGGTCATGTAGTCTGCTTCCTGTCACCAGCTCTTGCTCACTATAGCATTATATGATACAATATAAACCTTTGATGTATTAAGAATTGAGAGATACTCGGGGCGCCTGGGTGGCTTAGTCGGTTAAGCGTCCGACTTTCACTTAGGTCATGATCTCGCGGTTCGTGGGTTCGAGCCCCGCGTCGGGCTCTGTGCTGACTGCCAGCTCAGAGCCTGGAGCCTGTTTCAGTCTGTGACTCCCTCTCTCTCTGACCCTCCCCTGCTCACGCTGTCTCTCTCTCTCTCTCTCCTAGAAATAAATAAAACATTAAAAAAAAATTTAAAAAAAAAGTATTGAGAGATACTCAATACCTATTTCTGTCACCATTTAGCTTATGTTTTATGGTTGTGTTCTGAAGTTTTAAACAAAATCCTATTCAAAAATAAGACTTGAGCTTTGGAGAGTTGTT
Organism: Hyaena hyaena; assembly: GCF_003009895.1. Classification (NCBI taxonomy): domain Eukaryota; kingdom Metazoa; phylum Chordata; class Mammalia; order Carnivora; family Hyaenidae; genus Hyaena; species Hyaena hyaena. Next base: position 734,394 of record NW_024081189.1, read on the forward strand.
TGGCTGGGTGAAATGAAGAGATGTTACAGTTTAGTAAAGTACTTGTTCCCTATAGAAAGCACACAAACGGAAGGAACGCTAGACTCACATGGAACTGTGGTGTGTATGTACCAGGAAATATGGCAGAAACTGCTGACTTTAACTCAATCCTTTGTGTATAAAATAATTATATAAAACTATATAAGAGAATTGTATAAAATAATTGGCTTTGAAAAATAATCATAAACTCTAACCCATCCTCTCTTTTTTGTGATTTTTAATCCCAGGTGACATATGGGAGGAAAACTTGGTGTTTTTCCTGATACCGTTTGTTTTCATCTTGTCGTTTGTTTTGCTAATAACTTGTCTGCTTTTGTTCAAGCAAAAAGCTGTACTGAAAACGGTAAGTTGTATAACATAATGTTTAGCCTGAGACAGTAGATAACAATGTTCTGATTTAGAACTGACAGACCTATATTTTACAATTTTCCCATACACTGTTTGTACAATTGATGTTGTATGGATTATGATGATTGTCTTCAGAAAATATCATAATTTTTAAAATTAACCCTATTAAGCCTAATGTGGAGGTAGGTTTACTTTTGTTGAAATATAAGAACAATGATTTAGAGCGTGAAACAGTGTTTACTTCTAGATTCGGGGACCATATGAGGAATGAGTTACAGGAGAAAAGCAGGATTGGGAGGGAGAAAAGAATTACTTTGACTGGATGGAGACTGAAATTTATTCCTAGTCTGTCACAGGCAAATTTCACAAAAATGGAAAGAGAGAGAAGTTGCCTGCCCTCAAAGAGTTCATACTCTAGTTGGGGGAGAATAGACTCCATAAAAAATATGACCTGCACTGTGAGTTGTTTTTAGATCATTCCTATTTGAGTTGTACAGAGACTGTTAAAGAATGTCAGCAGATGAAGGTCACTCCGGGCTGGTGGGCTTTAAGGAGAAATTGTGACTTGGAGAAAAATACCTTAACGCCAAGTCTTTTAAAGATAAAGGGGAATTTGAATGTGTATGAAATATTTCACTTTATTTCTCTGCCGAATGCTTTGTTTTAATCTGTTTCTCTGAGTTACTAGTCTGAGTTGAAATAGTTTGTTACTAATGACTAGCTGTTAGTAATGGAGCTCTTTCTTAATTTCAGATCTTTCATAGGAAAAAAGAAGTCTTCTCTCATCAAGACACATTCTTTTGACTCAATAACTTTCAGCCGTACGGCCAAATGTTAAATGAGTCTTATTAAACGGAATGTTTTCTCCAAAAAATCGAATAAATCTTACTTTAAAACCATTGTTGTATTTAAATAAGCTGTAAAAGACTCAAATCCTCAACTAGTAGTACATTTTCTGGATTCTGTTAATAGGTTTTTTCCCTGTTAATCCATGGCCAGAGTGCTACACATTGATAAGTCAAGGGTTGGGTCAGATCTATTCACTGATGTATTAATAAAACGATGTGATTTTGTAACTTGTGCTAAACCAGAGATATTATTAAATCTTGGAAGATGAGATTCTAATTTTAAAAAGTTTTTAATTTTTTTAATGTTTATTTATTTATTTATTTATTTTTGGAGAGAGAGAGAGAAACAGTGCAAGCAAGGGAGGGGCAGAGAAAGAGGGAGAATCCAAAGCAGGCTCCAGGCTCTGAGCTGTCAGCACAGAGCCTGACATGGGGCTTGAACTCCCAAACCGTGAGACTATGACCTGAGCTGAAATCAGACACTTAACTAACTGAGCTACCTAGGAGCCCCTCTAATTTTTTTTAAATTGTACTTGTGATAAATGCATTCACCATAAGTAAGATTGTTTGGCTTTAAAAGTAACCTGTGGAGAGGATTAATAAGAAGCAAGAAGCTCTCAGTAGCTTCATAGTCTAAATGTGTGCTTTACATTTCATGAAAAAGGTAGAAGGAATGCAATGCCTAAAAGGCTGAAAATAATGAAATGAATAGAGAGATCATTTTGAAAAGTTCATATGTCACAAATATGCAGTAAAAGCTTGGGAGTTTCCTGTACTAGTTGGCAGACAGCATTTCCTACTTTCTGCAGGTGTTTTTTTTTTTTTTTTTTTTAAAGTTCAGGGACCAAATGGCAGAAGCCTTTGAAATCACTAAGAAGTTTTTTAAAAGTACATCTACCTTGCAGACTAATTGACTACTGACTTCTGGGAGAGAAGATGGCAACCCAAGTGTAGACAGTTGCTTTAAAACTTAGGGTTTAATGACCTATAGATGACAAGAAAGAGCCCAGATTTTAGTTTGGACCAATTTCTTTTTTTTTTTTTTAACATCCTCATGACATATTATTTTATTTTTTTTTAAAATAGTTTATTGTCAAGTTGGTTTCCATATAACACCCAGTGCTCATCCCCACAAGTGCCCTCCTCCATGCCCATCCCGCCCCTCTTCCTCCATCAGCCCTCAGTTTGTTCTCGGCATTCAAGAGTCTCTCATGGTTTGCCTCCCTCCCTCTCCCCCACTATTTTTCCCCTTCTTCTCTCACACTGGACCAATTTCTATTTGATATTATTCAGAGTGTTTCTTCTCTGTGATCCACAGAATAACAGTGGGCATTTCCTGGGAGCGTATTAGAAATGGAGAATCTCAGACCTTAACCCACATCTCCTCGATTAGCAATCTCAATTTTAAGAACATGTCCAGGTGATTCATTTGCACATTCAATTTGAAAAGCACTGATATGTAGGAGCATTTTAGAATGAAAGAGATGAATATAATGGAGTCGTAGGCCCACGAGCAGGGCTATTATTGGTAGTGACCATTTATCTCTAAAAGGGGGAAAAGAGCCAAAACTGAGGTGTAAACCAGAATGCCATCCCCATCGGCCACTTGTAATCAATGATAGATACATCCCCACTTCCCTAAGTAGACCTAGCCTCCTTAGACATTAAAACCCCCATGGCAATAGGAATTAAGACATAATATGATTAGCAAATTATTAAATTCTCAATGAGTTTTGAAGGAGTCCCATATTTTATTCTTCACTGTGCCCTGTTAATTATATATCCGCTCCGGATAACCAACATCAGTTCTGCTCAGGCTGTACCGTAAAAACGTCTGTATCCCAGTTGATGACTATGATTTCTCTCCAAGAGGGGTTGGCGCATTACTCAGTCTTCCCAGTTCTGTGTTGCAGAAGCTCAGTTCCTCGTTTGAGGTGCCCTCCCTCCACCCAGCTCCCGGTCCCAGGCCCAGCAAGCTGAGAATGCTGGGTTCCAGTAGTCTTCACCCCAGTATCCATGTGAGGCACAGGTCCTATGCTCAGAGAGACAAGCCAGGAAGACCAGGGGTACCCCTCCCCTCCCTGCCCCCAAGTCTGGAGTCCTGCTTGTAAGGAGTGGCACTGCAAGGTCCTGCCCCCATCTCGGAAGTGGTAGCAAGGAGGTTCACAAAGGGGGAGAGTCAGGCCATAAGAATAGGGCGCTCGTTAGTTCTCCCTAAAGGGACCGACTTTATTTAGAAAGAGTCTGGAAAAGTTCGTTTAAGGATAGAGCTACCTAGGAGTAACATTTCTATATCTCACTGTCATTAAGTTGGCATAAATCTGAGGTCGATCTGATCAGTCAAGGTGTATACTGAAAGCTCTAGTGTAATCAGGAAAATAAATTTTTTTAAAAGAGGGCAATCACTAAAGTAACTGATATACTACCCTGAAAATATTCACTTACACATGAAGGCAATAAAGAGAAAATGAGAAAATAACATGAGGCATAGGGAAAGCAAAAAGTAAAATGGCAGTCATAACAACTGCTATAACAACAAAATTATGAATTCATTAATCAAAAAGCAGACATTTTGAGATGAGGTTTTTAAAAAAGATCCAACAAGGGGTGCCTGGGTGGCTCAGATGGTTAAGTATCCGACTTTGGCCCAAGCCATGATCTTGCGGTTGGTGGATTCCAGCCCTGCGTTGAGCTCAGAGCCTGGAGCCAGCTTCGGATTCTGTGTCTCCCTCTCTGCCCCTCTCCCTGCTCATGCTCTGTCTCTCTGTCTCTCAAAAATAAATAAATGTTAAAAGAGACTTTTTTTTCCATTCTTTTTTTTAATGTTTTTTTTTTTTTTGTTTTTTGTTCTGAGAAAGAGAGAGAGACAGCGTGAGCAGGGGAGGGTCAGAGAGAGAGGGAATCACAGACTGAAACAGGCTCCAGGCTCTGAGCTGGCAGTCAGCACAGAGCCCGACGCGGGGCTCAAACCCACAAATCGCGAGATCATGACCTAAGCGAAAGTCAGATGCTTAACCGACTAAGCCACCCAGGCACCCCTAAAAGAGACTTTTTTTAAAGGATCCAACGATATACTATTAACAGGAGACAGATTTTAGATTTAAAGATACAGACAGGATTTTAAGTGAAATGACTGAAAAAGATATACCACAGAATTGGCCATACTAGTATCAAATAAAGAATTTTAATTTTAAAATGAGACTAAGGGATAAAGACTTTTTATAATGATAAAAGAGTTACTCCATGAGGAAGACATAAAAATTATATATGCACCTAACAAGACTGTCCAAAATTACATGGAGGAAAAAAAAGGATAGAATTGCAGAAATAGACAACTCAATAATAACAGACTTCATAACTCACTTTCTTTTTTTTAAATGTTTTTATTTATTTCTGAGAGAGAGAGAGAGAGAGGCAGGCAGCATGGGCAGGGGAGGGTCAGAGGAAGAGAGATATGAGAGATATACAGAATCCGAAGCAGGCTCCAGGCTCTGAGCTAGCTGTCAGCACAGAGCCCGATGCGGGGCTCGAACCCATGAACCGTGAGATCATGACCTGAGCTGAAGCCGGACACTTAACTAACTGAGCCACTCAGGTGCCCCAACTCACTTTCAATAATAGAACACGTGGGCAGTGGATCAACTAGGAAATATAGAACTTGAACATAATATAAACAAGTTAGACGTAACAGACATCTATAGAACACTTTATGCAACAATTATGCAACAGCAGCCACATGCACATTATTCTCAAGAGTGCATGGCACCTTATTCATTACCCATTATTACACAAACCAAAACTAAACAAATTTAAAAGGATCTAGATCATTTAAGATATGTTCTCTGAATATAATGTAATGAAATGAGAAAATAATAAAAAAAATTAGAAACAAATAGGTGGAAATTAAATAACACACTCCCAGATAACCAGTGGGTCAAAGAAGGAATCACAAGGGAAAGTAGAAAATACTTTGAGAAGAGCGAAAACAAACACACCGCACACCTAATTGATGGGATTCAGCCAAAGCAGTGTTTAGCAGAAAATTTATAGCTATAAATTCATATAGTAAAAGAAGAAGAGAATAAAAAATGTAACCTTCCACTTAAAACACTGGAAAAGGAGAGCAAAATTAACCCCAAATCAGTAGAAAATAGTAAATACTAAAAATTAGAAAGGACACGTTCCACCTTTATCATATATTTAATTTGTGTGTGTGTGTGTGTGTGTGTGTGTGTGTGTGTGTGTGTGTCGTAGTCCAGTCAGGCTGCTATAACTGTCGCAGGATTCTCACACAGAGTCGTGACACCGAAGCTTTTCTTTCCAGAAAGCAACTTTATTCATTCCGGCACTGCCCAGTTGGGTTCGTACTCGAAGAACTGAGCTCAGAATGCCACGTGGCATAGGTTTTATACATGTTCTATTTCTTTGTCTCCCATATATGGTAACACACAACCATGCTGTCTGATTAAGTGGTCTCATGTTACAAGGTCATGGGAGGTATTGTCACATACATCTATAGCCAGGTTGCCTTGGGGTTCTGTTTTGTTTTGTTTTCTCTAACGGGAGGGGACGTTAGTTACCACATAACAAAATACCACACAGTGGGTAGCTAGTAAATAACAGAAATTTATTTCTCATAGTTCTGCAGGCTAGAAGTCCAGGATTCATGTTTCCCTTGCCACAGGAGACATAACTAGAAAGAAGTTTCTACAGCCAATATCAAAGAGATTGCTGCTTGTGTTCTTTTCTAGGATTTTTATGGTTTTAGGTCTCCTATTTAGGTTTTTTTTATCCATTTTGAATTTCTGTTTATGTATGGTATAAGAAAGTGACCCGGTTTCTTTCGTTTGAATCTTGCTGTCTAGTTTTCCCAGCTCCATTTGTTGAAGACACTATCCTTTTCCCATTGGATATTCCTTCCTGCTTGGTTAAAGATTAATTGACCATCTAATTTAGGAGTCGTTTCTGGGTTTTCTGTTCTCTTCCATTGATCTATGTGTCTCTTTCCATGCTAGTACCATACTGTTTTAACTACTACATCTTTGTAATATATCTTGAGGTCCAGACTTGTGATACTTCCGGCTTTGCTATTCTTTTTCAAGATTGCCTTGGCTATTTGGGGTCTTTGTGGTTCCTTACAAATTTCAGGATTCTTTGTTCCAGCTGTGTGAAGAATGCTGTCGGTGTTTTGAAAGAGACTGGATTAAATGCGTAGATTGCTTTGGGTGGTATAGACATGTTAACAATACTTGTTCTTCGAATCCATGAGCATGGAATGTCATTCTATTTCTTTGTGTCATCTTCAACTTCTTTCATCTTGTTTTATTGTCTTCTGAGCACAGGTCTTTCACCTCTTTGGTTAGGTTTTCCTAGCTATCTTATTATTTTTAATGCAATTGCAAATAGGATTGTTTTATTAATTTCTCATTCTGCCGCTTCATTATTGGTGCATAGAAATGCAACAGATTTCTGTACATTGATTTTGTATCCTGTGACTTTACTGAATTTGTTTCTCACTTACGGCAGGGTTTTTTGTTGTTGTTGTTGTTGTTTTGTTTTGTTTTTTTTTGGCGAATCTTTCTGTTTTCTCTATATAGTATCATGTCTTCTGCAAAGTTTTGCTTCTTCCTTGTCAATTTGGATGCCTTTTATTTCTTTTTGTTGTCTCATTACTGTGGCTAGGGCTTCCAGTACTATGCTGAATAAAAGTGGTGAGAATGGATAGCCATTCCTTATTCCATACCTTAGGAGAAAGGGCCTCAGTTTTCCCCATTAAGGATGATGTTAGCTGCGGGTTTTCATATATGGCCTTTATTATATTGAGGTATGTTCCCTCTAAATTTTTTAAAAAATTTTTGATGTTTTATTTATTTCTGAGAGAGAGAGACAGTGTGAGCAGGAGAGGGTCAGAGAGAAAGGGAGACACAGAATCTGAAACAGGCTCCAGGCTCTGAGTTAGCTGTCAGCACAGAGCCAGACGCAGGGCTCAGACCCACTAACCATGAGATCATGACCTGAGCTGAAGTTGGGCGCTTAACCGACTGAGCCACCCAGACGCCCCGAGGTATGTTCCCTCTAAACCCACTTTGTTGAGGGTTTTTATCATGAGTGGATGTTGCACTTTGTCAAATGCTTTTTTAAGTGTATTTTATTTAGTTTGAGAGAGAGAGAGAGAGAGAGAGAGAAAATGGGGGAGGGACAGAGAGAAGGAGACAGAGAATCACAAGCATGCTCTGCACTGTCATTGCAGAGCCTGATGCGGGGCTTGAAGTCATGAACTGTGGGCTCATGACCTGAGCCAGAGTCAAGAGTTGAATGTTTAACCAACTGAGCCACCCAGATGCCCACTGTCAAATGCTTTTTACGCATTTAATGAAATGATCATATGGTTTCCCCTATTGATTTGATGAATCACGTTGACTGATTTGTGAATATTGAACCACCCTTGTGACGCAGGAGGAAATCCCGCTTGATCATGGTAGATTATTTTTTTAATGTATTGTTGGGTTAGGTTTGCTAGTATTTTGCTGAGGGTGTTTCCATCCATGTTCATCAGGGATATTGGCCTGTAGTTCACTTTTTTAGTGGGGCCTTTATCTGGTTTTGGTATCTGGGTCATGCTGGCCTCCTAGAAGGAATTTGGAAGTTTTCCTTCCTTTTCTATATTTTTGGAATAGTTTGAGAATAATGGGTATTAACTCTTCTTTAAATGTTTGGTAGAATTCGCCTGTGAAGCCGTCCAAATTTGGACTTTTGTTTTTGGGAGTCTTTTTGCCAGAGGCCGGCTCCAGCAGGTCCAGGGGTCCCTGAAGGATGGACGGTGTCGGCGAGAGAGAGAGTGAGAGAGCCCCAAGATTCTTTCTGATCACCAGGCAGGCATCTCTGTCCTGTCGGTTTTTGTATCTTTATTTAAAGGTTCAGCAACAAGATGAAGTCATAGAAAGGAATTTCTTACAATGGGAGGCCTTTTGTGATATCAGTTACAGAATTCTTTCGACCAAGGAAATAACAGAATGTTCTTAGCGAAAAACAGCATAACATACAAGTTAAATTGTATATAGATAAGCTAGGAGTTACTCTGTCTGGCTCTCAAGAAGATAAATGTTTCTGAATTGGTTTATTTGTGGAAACTACCATGGGGGCCCTAAATGTGTCAGTCTCTGCACCTGGGTTTATGTTTTAGCTACTCTTATCTAGCCTCATCCCAGCTGCCAGCGTAAGGGAGGGTGTTTGTGGAATGCAGGCCTTGAGGAAGGGACTGCCGTGCTTCACCAATTAGCAAAGATCTATGTAGTAGCTGTGTTCTGCTCTTAACCCCAAAATAGGCTCTTTGTCTCGGGGCCAGGCTCAGTGGTAACTCTTGTGTTCTTAACCCCCTAAGTCTCGGATCTGCAGGGCCCATAGGAAGAGCCTTTTGACAATCGCCCACAGAGCTTTCATCTAAAATCTCTTTTGTAAAGGCAGGAATACGCTTTTCCTTATGAGGTATCTGTGTTCAGAATACGGGTCTGATACGGAATTTTGTGAGGCCTGGTCAATACCAGCAGGCTTATATCCAATATGAGCCAATAGTAGCAGAAGGAGATACCAGTTTTCATTTCTCATGGCAGGAGCTGCAAACATTGTCACTTCCTTGCTGTGATTGCCATCCAGAGAGGCCGGTGCGGCTCCCGGCATCTTTTGATTACTGATTCCATTTCTTTGCTGGTTAACAGTTTCTTAAGTTTTCTATTTCTTTCTGTTTCACTTTTGTCAGTTGATATGTTTCTAGGAATTTGTCCCTTTCTTCCAGGCTGTCCACTTGGTTGCCATATAGTTTTTCATAATATTCTCCTCTAATTGTTTACATTTCTGTGGTGTTGGTTGTTATTTCTCCTCTTTCATTTGTGATTTTATTTATATGGGTCGAATTTCCTTTTCCTATTTGCTACATCTGGCCAGAGAACTATCAATTTTATTTTATTTTTTTCAAAGAATGAGCCCCTGGTTTCTTCGGATCTGTTCTATTGATTTTTGTTTTGTTTTGTTTTTTTAGTTTCTATATCATTTTCTTCTGCTCTAATCTTTATTATTTCCTTCCTTCTGCTGATTTGGGGTTTTATCTGTTGTTTTTTTCCAGCTTTTTTAGGTGTTAAGTTAGGTTGTGTATTTGAGATTATTCTCCCTTTCATGAGGTAGGCCTGTTACTATCAACTCTCTTAGAACCAATTTTTGCCGCATCCCAAATGTTTTTGGACTGTTGTGTTTTCAGTTTCATTTATTTCCATGTATTTTTTATTTCTTCTCTGATTTCATGGTTGACCCATTCGTTGTTTAGTAGCATGTTATTTAGCCTCCATGTATTTGTGATCTTTCCAGTTTTTCTTGTGGTTGATTTAGTTGCATAGCATTGTCATCAGAAAGATGAATGGTATCCATTTTCTTGAATTTGTTGAGGCTTGTTTTGTGGGCTAATATGTGATTTAGTCTGCAGAATGTTCCGCGTGTACTTGAAAAGAATGTGTATTCTGCTGTTTTAGAATGGAATGTTCTGAATATATCTATTAAATCCATCTGTTCCAGTGTGTCATTCAAACCTGTTGTTTCCTTGTTGATTTTCTATTTAGATGATCCATCCACTGATGTAAATGGGGTGTTAAAGTCCCCTACCATGATTGTGTTGTTATCGATTATTTCCTTTATGTTTGTTATTAACTGTTCTAGTTAATAACAAACTAATCACTATCACTATCACTATCACTATCACTAATCACTATCACTAATAACATAGTGAGTACTCCTATGTTAGGTGCATAAATATTTACAATGGTTGTATCTTCTTGTTGTGCTGTGTCCTTTGTTATCGTATAGTGTACGTCTTTGTCTCTTGTTAGAGTTTTTGTTTAAAAGTCTATTTTCTCTGATATAAGCCTTGGTCCTCTGGCTTTCTTTTGACATCCGTTGCATGATAGATGTTTCTCCATCCCCTCACTTCCAACCTGCTGGTGTCTTTGGGTGTCAAATGAGTCTCTTGTAGGCATCATATAAATGGGTCTTGTTTTTTAATCCATTCTGACAGCGTATGTCTTTTGGTTGGAGAGTTTAGTCCATTTATGTTCAAATTTCTGACAGATATATATTTACTGTCATTTTATTCTTTATTTTGTGATTGTTTCTGAAGATTCTCTCTGATCCTTTCTTGTCTTTCTCTCCTTAAACCGTATTTATTAGTGGTTTTGCTATATGGTTACCATCAGGTTTGTATATAACCTCTTCTGCAGAGAGCAGTCTATATTAAGTTGATGGTCATTTATGTTTGAACCCATTCTTTACTCCTCTCCTTCCAACATTTTAGGTATATGTTTTTACATTTGACATCCTTTTATTATTTTTGAGTTCCTTGACTCTTTTTTTACAGAAATAATCATTTTAACTGCTTTTGTGTTTTCTCCCTTTATACTGTCACTTCTGGTGTCTCCTTTCTACTTGGAGTCCCCTTTCGTATTTCTTCAGAGTTTGTTTAGTGGTCACGACCTCCTTATTATTTTTTTTTTAATCTGGAAACTCTAGCTCTCCCATTCTGAATGATAGCCTTGCTGGATAGAGTATTTTCAGCTACAGATTTTTCCTATTCAGCACTTGGAATATATATCATGCCACTCCCTTCTGGCTTGGAAAGTTTTTGCAGAAAAATATCCAGCTAGCCTTATGAAATTTGCATTGTAAGTTACTGTCTTCTTTTGTCTTACTGCTTTTAAATGTTTTTATTTGGCACTGTGTTTTCTCAATGTAATTACAATATCTTTGTGTGCATCTGCTTTTGTTAATTTTAATGGGAGTTCTCTATGCCACCTGGATCTGGATATTTGTTTCCTTCCTCAGATTAAGGAAATTTTCAGCTATTATTTCTTCAAAATAACTTTCTGCCCCGTTTTCTCTTGTTCTGGGACTCCTATAAAACAAATGTTACTACATTTGATGGAGTCATTGAATTTCCTAAGTCTATTATTGTTTTTTTGCATCATTCTTTTTTAAAATGTTTATTCATTTTTTGAGAAACAGAAACAGAGTATGAGCAGGGGAGGAGCAGAGAGAAAGGGAGACAGAATCCCAAGCAGGCTCCAGGCTCTGAGCTGTCAGCACAGAGCCCAATGCGGGGCTCGAACCCACAAGCCGTGAGATCATGACCTGAGGCAAAGTCAGAGGCTTAACTGACTGAGTCACCCAGGCGCCCCTACATCATTCTTTTTTAATGTTTGTTTTTGAGAGAGAGAGAGAGAGAGAGAAAGTGCATGTGCTCAAGTAGTGGAGGGGCAGAGACAAGTGGGGATAGAGGATCTGAAGCAGGCTCTGCACTGATAGCAGAGATCCCGATGTGGGGCTCAACCTCACAGACCATGAGATCATGACCTAAGCTGAAGTCAGAGGCCTAACTGACTGAGCCACCCAGGTGCCACCCTGTATAATTCTTTTTTATCTCTTTTGTTCAGCGTGGTGACTTTCCATTACTCTTTCTTCTAGGTCATTAATTCATTCCTCTGCTTCTTCCATCCTGCTGATTATTCCACAAGCATGTTTCTCATTTCATTTATTGAGCCGTGTATCTCTGCTATGTTATTCCTTATCTCTGTGTTAAGAGTCTCATTCTTGGATACCACCTCATGCCGGTCAGGGTGGCTAAAATGAACAAATCAGGAGACTCTAGATGCTGGCGAGGATGTGGAGAAACGGGTACCCTCCTACACAGTTGGTGGGAATGTAAACTGGTGCAGCCCCTCTGGAAAACAGTGTGGAGGTTCCTCGGAAAATTAACACTAGAACTCCCCTATGACCCAGCAATAGCACTGCTAGAAATTTACCCAAGGGATACAGAAGTGCTCATGCACAGGGGCACATGTACCCCAATGTTCATAGCAGCACTCTCAACAATAGCCAAATCATGGAAAGAGCCTAAGTGTCCATCAACAGACGAATGGATCAAGAAGATGTGGTTTATCTATACAATGGAGTACTACACGGCAATGATAAAGAATGAAATTTGGCCATGTGTAGCTACGTGGATGGAACTCAAGGGTGTTATGGTAAGTGAAATAAGTCAGGCAGAGAAAGTCAGATACTGTATGTTTTCACTCATATGTGGAATAGGAGAACTTGCCAGAGGACCATAAGGGAGAAGAAGGGGAAAAATAGTTAAGGAGAAGGAGTGAGGCAAACCACAAGAGACTCTTAAATACTGAGAACAAACTGAGGGCTGGTGGGGGAGAGGGGAAGGGGGGTGATGGGCATGGAGGGGGGCGCTTGTTGGGGTGAGCACTGGGTGTTATATGGAAACCAACTTGACAATAAACCATATTTAAAAAAGAATAAAAAAACACTTAAAAATTTTTAAAAAGAGTCTTATTCTTGTGTTCTCCTCTTTTTTCCAAGTCCTGTGAGAATCTTTATGATCTTTACTTTAAATTATTTACCAGGCATGTTATTTATCTGTTTCGCTTAAATTTCTGGCCATGGCCTTTTCCTGTTCTTTCATTTGGAATAAATTTCTCTGTCATCTAATTTGCGTGTCTGTGCCAGGTGTGTGCGTTAGGAATGTCAGCCATGTATCCTGTCCGTGAGGGTAATGGCCTTATGAAGAAGAGGTCTTGTAGTGTTCTGCCATGTCCTATGCCTTATTTCCCAGGGCCTGGTGCTTCAGGAAGTGTCTGCGATGCGTGCTGCATGCGCTCTGCTGTTGCGCTCTGGCTGCTTTAGCCTACAGGCCGGTTGTCTGCAGAGGCTCTCTTTGCTTACTTTGGGCAGTGTTTGGTTCCTGGCTTGAGCGTGACGTGTTTTAACTAGGCGTGCTCCGGTCTGTCAAACCAGGTCTGTCACCACTGCCACGAGAACCCAGGCTCCGCAAAACTCCCACATGCTATGACATGGTGCGAGCAGGGGTGTGGGCTAGTCTTCCAGGGGAGGGGGGCCCAGCCTCACGGGGACTGAGGGAAGCATGGCCCAGTGCGGCTGTCGCACCTGAGCATGGGTGGGTAGGGGTTGGTATAAGCAAATTAGGTAGCGAGTTTGGGTGCTGGGCTGCTTTGCCACAGGTGGTCCCCTGCTTATGCTGAGGGGCTGGAGAAGGCGGTGGTGCTGGCCAGGTCTTCTTTCCCCCCGGGAGGGGTCTCTCTGGGAATGCTGTCTCTCTGGGGTATGCTTTGAGGTGAGCAAATAACCTCCCTACTGTGTACCTCAGGCACTCTTCAGTTCATAGTTTCCACGCTATGTGGGCTGGCGTGGCGGGGGGGTGGTGGCGGCGGGGGGGAGTTGCCTGCTTTCTCTCTATTGCAGCTAAACACACCGACCTTTAAAATCCCACTCTCTACCCCCCGCTGGTTGCAAGAACGCACAAAATTTGGCCCATCTCACTTTCCGTGCCAACCGATATGGGGACTTGCTTTCCACACGCGCTCGCTGCTGTGACCACAGTCATTTCTCTCACACACCACGTCTTTACCCTTCTTACCTTCTTCAGTGTGTCTCTTTGCCTTTTGTCGTGGAGTTCTGCCAGTCTTCAGGCCCACCTCTGGGGTGTTTAGGATGATTTGATAGTTACCTGGTTGTATTCATGGAACAAGAGAGACCTAGGGTCTTCCCACTCCGCCATCATCTTCTCTCTTTTTTTTTAATTTTTAAAATGTTTTTTTATTTATTTCTGAGAGAGAGAGAGAGAGAGAGAGAGAGAGCGTGAGCAGGGGAGGGGCAGAGGGAGAGGGAGACACAGAATCCGAAGCAGGCTCCAGGCTCTGAGCTAGCTCTCAGTACAGAGCCCGATGCGGGGCTCGAACCCACAAACCATGAGATCATGACCTGAGCTGAAGTCGGATGCTTAACTGATAGAGCCACCCAGGTCCCCCCCAAAATTTTAATGTTTTATTTATTTTTGAGAGAGAGACAGAGTGTGAGCAGGGGAGGGGCAGAGAGAGAGGGAGGCACGGAATAAGAAGCAGGCTCCAGGCTCTGAGCTAGCTGCCAGCACAGAGCCCGATGTGAGGCTCAAACCCACAGACCACAAGATCGTGACCTGAGCTGAAGCCGGACGCTTAACCAACTGAGCCACCCAGGCGTCCCTACTCCGCTTCCTTAAAAGCAGAGTTACGTACATAAATTATTTGGAGTTCTTCTGCATGGGAGATTGATCTATTTTCCCACCTTTATTTATTTATTAAATCATTTCTCTGTATCTGTAGGGACACATGAGTACTTCTTTTATACTTTGGATTTCAAGCCAATATTACCATATTTATTTGGTTGCTCATATTGTTACAGCTTTGGCGATTGGGAGTTCATTCCTGTCTTCCTTTGACATACTTCCACATTGTGGGCTTTTAGTTTTTAGCACTTCCTTACTTTTGGCATGACCTTCCAGGCCCATGTTCTGTGTTTCTTCTCTGAGCCCTGGAATGAGTCATTTCCAGACTCATCAGAGAGCCTGGTCTTTTTATGGGAAAATGGTATTAGAAACCAAGATCTGGGCACAAGATGTGCTTATTGCTACCAAGTCGTTTCTTTTTGATTTCCGATTTTCATGTCCTTTGAGTCTTTTCAGTTAATAGAGCAAAGAAATATATGTGTGCACCCATATTATATTAGTGTATGTACACACAAATATAAGTATTTCTATACGTAACCATCTGTATCTATAAAACTTAAATGCGAATTTATACAATGTATCCAGCAGTAATCCATTGCCACACAACTAAATCATTCTAGCCTTCCCTTCCTGATCTATAATCTCCTGCTCTATCCGCGCGAAACCTGCCTCTCGCCATCTGCCGTCTATTTAATTGTCCAATTTAAGAATACGCGTGTAGTGGTACCAGGATTGTTAACCTGCATCCCCATGGAGAAGAACATCATCGACTAGAGGAGTGTTTTTTTCCTTTAGCCTTTGGTCTTAACAGACTCGTTTGCACAGTTCCTTAGGTCAGTGCTATTTCCCCCACCCCTTTCGTACCTTGTGATCCGGCAATCATGCTCCTACGTGTTTAACCAGCTGATCTGAAAAGCTTATGCCCACATAAAAACCTGCACATAAATTTTATAGCAGCCTTGTTCGTAATCATACACACACACACACACACACACACACACACACACCTGGAAGCAACTAGGATGTTCTTCAATAGCTGACTAAAAAACAAGTAAAATCGATTAAAAATTTTTTCTTATTTTTTAGTTAAAACATTTTTTATGTATTTTATTCTGAGAGACAGACAGAGAGGGAGAGGGGGAGGGTCAGAGAGAGGGAGACACAGAATCGGAAGCAGGCTCCAGGCTCTGAGTTGACAGCACAGAGCCTGATGTGGAGCTCGAACCCATGGACTGTGAGATCATGACCTGAGCTGAAGTCGACACTTCACTGGCTGAGCCACCCAGGTGCCCCTAAAAAGTTTTTTTAAATGTTTTTATTTTTGAGAGAGAGACAGAGTGCAAGCAGGGGAGGGGCAGGGCAGGAGAATCTGGAGCAGGCTCCAGGCTCTGAGCTGTCAGCACAGAGCCCGACACGGGGCCTGAACCCATGAACCTGAGATCATGACCTGAGATGAAGGCAGACACTTAACCCGCTAAGCCACTCAGGTGCCCCCAAATTTTAGAAAAGCATCCTGGAGTTAATTGATCAAAAAGAAAAAAAAAAGAAACTGTCCTAAACCAACATAATGGAATATTATTCTGCAGGAGAAATAAATGAGCTTATCAATCCTTGAAAAGAGATGGATGCAAGTTGAATGCATATCGCTAAGTGAGATAAGCTAGTCTGAAAATAGCCATTCACTACCTGCTCTCAGTTACATGACATTCTGGAAAAGGTACAACTGTGGAGTAAAAATATCAGTGGTCACTAGGAGTTCCGAGGGAACGAGTGAGAGTTGAGTAGCTGCTGTCTAGATGGTATTTTAGGGCCAGGGACGGCTCTGTATGATGTCGTTACGGTGAATGCACTGCATTACACGTTTGTCAAAACCCAGGGAACTTCACAGTGCAAAGAGTGAATGTGAATGTATGTGATTTAAAAAATCATCTAGACATCAGGAATGGAATGCAGAATTTGACTGAACAACCTAACTATATCACAAATCCGTGAAACAACGTGACTGAAGGAGGTTATACTCTGTAGGGATTTCCACGAAAATGAGAGCACTTTTAAGTCCAGACCAATGTCCCCAGTTGTAAAATGTATACTGTGGTTAGTGTTTAAAAGGATTCTTTGGGGGACACCTGGGTGGCTCAGTCGGCGAAGCATCTGACTTTGGCTCAGGTCATGATCTCACAGTTCATAAGTTCGAGCCCCACATTGGGTGTGCTGTCAGCGCAGAGCCCGCTTCAGATCCTCTGTCTCCTCTTCTTTCTGCCCCTCCCCCATCTCAAAAATAAATAAGCATTAAAAAAAGGATCATTTGGATTAATAAGACACCTGCGTGTGCTCTGTGGAACTTTGGTCCACTGGATGTTAGTAAATGTCCCATGGAAAAAGGATTCTGGGATCAAACAGTAAGGGAAATCCTGGGTTAAGACTTGGCAGAGACTTTATTTTCCTATGTGTTGTGACTCTTAGATCACAGCATTCAGCATTTGCCAAATGTGTTTGATTGGGAAGCCACCTTTTTTTATACCACAGCTATTTTTTCTAGCTTTATTAAGATGCAACTGGCATGTACCACTGTGTTCGTTTGAGGTGTATGACATGGTGACTTGATACACTTATATACTGCAGAAAGATTACCACCGTAATATTAGCCTTAGCTTATCACCACCGCCATCACATCATGTAGTTACCCCTTCTTATTTAAATTGATTATAACCACCATACTGTACATTAGACTCCCAGAACCAATTCAACCTATAACGACGTTTGCACCCTTGAGCCAGCATCGATCCATTTCCTCCAGCTTCCCCTCACCACCTCAGTCCCTGGCAACCACCATTCTACTCTGTATCCACGAGTTCAGCTTTTTTAGATTCCACATATAAGTAGACCGCTATTTAGCTCTCCCACAGAGAAAACAGTTTGAGCCGTGTAGAAAGTGGGGGCGCCTGGGTGGCTTAGTCGGTTAAGCGTCCGACTTTCGCTTAGGTCATGATCTCACGGTTCGTGGGTTCGAGCCCCGCGTCGGGCTCTGTGCTGACTGCCAGCTCAGAGCCTGGAGCCTGTTTCAGTCTGTGACTCCCTCTCTCTCTGACCCTCCCCCGCTCACACTGTCTCTCTCTCTCTCTCTCTCCTAGAAATAAATAAAACATTAAAAAATAAATAAATAAATAAAGTCATTTCACCTGTTTATTTGTGGAAAAAAATGGACACTTTTCACTTTGTCAGAGATGCAGTCTCACAACTGTACTAACAATAAAGATCATGTAAAAAAATAAGCAAACTTCAAAAANTCGGGCTCTGTGCTGACTGCCAGCTCAGAGCCTGGAGCCTGTTTCAGTCTGTGACTCCCCCTCTCTCTGACCCTCCCCTGCTCACGCTGTCTCTCTCTGTCTCTCTCCTAGAAATAAATAAAAATATTAAAAAAAAAAAAAAAGAAAGTGCCAGTGGCATTTGCTGCCTTTCTGAAGAGTGAGGTGATGCTAATTGCACGGACTGGACTATCACACAGGAGGAGAGAGGCATTAAAGGAGGGCATCTGTGTGTCTTGGGCTCAGGGAGGTTTAGATGTGTTTACTGCTTCCTTAACCAAAATCTGTGATTCAATCTGATGCTGAACAAGTAACAAGTTGTCCTTCAAGTCTTTAAAGATGGGGAAAAGATGTTGAGAAGTAAGATGGTGGGCAGTCCTTAAGACAATACTCATAGTGGAGTTCTTAGACCTGCTTCAAGTGCTGCCAAGCCAACACGTGATGGGACTGTGGACGAAGTGAAAGGGATGTTCCCCGGCAGAAGATGGGACGGGTTGGCACGGAGGACATGATCTGAGTGGGGGTGTGAAAGCAACCGTCTCCAGGTCCCCTTCTACATGCTGGTTTAAAAAGGGAAGTGGAAAAGAGCACCTGGGTGGCTCAGTCGGTTAAGCATCTGTCTTCAGCTCAGGTCGTGATCTCATGGTTTGTGGGTTCGAGCCCTGCATCAGGCTCTGTGCTGACAGTTTGAAGCCTGCTTTGGATTCTGTCTCTCTCTCTCTCTCTCTTTCTGCCCCTCCCTGGCTCACGCTCTGTCTGTCTCTGTCTCTCAAAAATAAATACGTGTTGAAACAATTTTTTTAATTAAAAAAGAAGTGGAGAATTAGAAATCCCTGAGCAGCGACAGCTCAGTATCAGAGATCCTGTCACTTTGTGTCTTGAGGGACTAGTTGGAGAGAAAAAGGGGTGAAAGGTGAGAAATGTGGCTGAGATAAAGACAGTTTTTTGTAACAGATATACAGTCCTGGCAGGATGGAGTTCAGGCACTCAGCCCTTCCATTCTCCTTGGACGTAAAGAAACATGGATTATGGGAGGCGAAGAGAAAAAAGCAAGAATGTTCTTTTATTTGATTTGAGAATCCAGTAGTTGTGACAATGTGTGTATGACAAAGCAAAGTTATTGGCAAAGGAAAACATCACTTTATAAAGTCGTTAGAGTTCAAAATATTTTGAAACACGAAGCACATACTGTAGAAAAGGTGTGTTGTTTTTTTTTTTTCCTGTAGGTTAGGAGATTTGGTTGTGATGGAGGAATTGTGGCTGAGGTGGATTTTGCGGTGGTCTATCCAAATCAAGGGGTAAAGGTCGGATTACTTAACATTTCTGAGGCCAAGATTCCCACTAGGAGAATAAGACAACTTTGTAGCATTGTCTTTAGGATTAACTAACCACAGTACGTAACACTTTACTGATCACAAAGTAAGAGCTCAGTACGCGCTTATGTTTGTTTTTATTTCTCTCCAAAGATGTAAAACTAGGCCCTATCCCCCAGATCACAGGTTGTAGATAGTGTCTGAGCCAATTTCCTGCTTGAGGACTGTTACATTATGAATACTCAAGGAGAAAGAGGAACCCAAATGTCCAGGCAAAGTGGACCTTCCTTTAAGACACAAGATGTGATTTTTGAGATCGTGAATGTTTTTCAAAAAATATTTTACGCTACTATTAATCCTATAATATTATACTGGTATCCATATGGTCTGTATCTAGACAGAGATAACCCAATCTCCTAAGAATATGCTAGAGAAGAGGAATGATGCTGCGATGGAGAGACTAAAACTGGGAAGGCTAAGCTAACAGAAGAGGGTATAGAAAAGGAGCCCCTCTGGCCGTGAGGGCTAAAACTGGGAAAGATTTAACCAGTGAGGAGTTTTGAAGAAAAATATTTTGTTTTGTAAATCTACTCCTACTTGCCTTTGGAATCTTTACCGTCATATACTTTTGATGACAAAGGCTTCTTTGCGTAGAATGCAAAGAATTTCTGAGCCCTGTTTCACAGTTGGCATAGGGCCCGAGACAGATGATGTATGTGGATACTGCCAAAACGTGGATTATACTGTTCCACAAATAAAAATATCGACGCCGAGGTTCAGAGAGGTTACGAAACTTGTTCAAGGTCAATTGCTAGGAAGCGAAGGGGTGAGATTTGACCTCTGTTCTAATAATTTCAGAATACCTATGACCTTAACCTTTAAAATAGACTCCCTCTCTGAATAGTTTAGTTTGAAATGCTTCTATCAGTTTATAATCCTCAGACCCTAACCTTTAATCTGAGGCCCATCCGTATTCTTCTGGCTCGCCGGGCACTACAGTGTGCCCTCCTTGGCCAGAGTGGAAGGCATTCTTTTGCTCTTCCTCTTTTCACAGCAGCTTTGAGAAAGGTAAACAGAGTGTGACCGTCTCTGGAATAAGCTTTGGAGGCCTTCCTGTCCAATGTGTGCCTTCTGACTTCCAACTGAAGAGCGGAACAGGGTAAAATGCTCACCATGAGATGAATATCATAATTTAAAAGCATCTGGCAGGAGACTAACCTTCAAACACTGTTTCCTTGCTCAAAACACGCTTTAAATGGCCATATGTTTGCACGTATAGGAGGATTAGGAGGAACTTAACGGAGGACCGTGGGGGAGAAGAAGGGGGGAAATAGTGGGGCAGGGGGAGAGAGGCAAACCATGAGAGACTCTTGAATGCTGAGAACAAACTGAGGACTGATGGGTGTGGGGGGGAAGGGGGGTGATGGGCATGGAGGAGGGCACTTGTGGGGATGAGCACTGGGTGTTATATGGAAACCAACTTGACAATAAACTATTTGTAAAAAAAAAAAAATGGTTTCTTTTCTCTGAATAGAAAATATGAAAACACCGCCTACATTTTCTCTCAGGGTCCCCTCTTCAACGTCCCGTCCACCTTCTTCGCTGACAGTTTCACCACAACTCTATAAGGCTTTGGTGCTTCGGAACACCCATTGAAATCCAATGCCTCTCTGAGGTGTTGTCTGCGGGGCTAATGAGGTAGGTTGAAAACACAGGCTTATCAAGAGCTCCCTGCGAGCCCAGCCCCACATTCAGTGCCAAGGGTCTCTGGCAGGAATTCTCTGCTGGAGCTGGTGGTAAACACAGCAGCTGAAAATGCACAGTCTTCTGCCTTCCACATGTTCCCACAACTGGGTGACTGGAATCGTCTGTAAGCTGGTCAATTATCGGGAACTGTGAAGAGGCCAAGTCTCCACCTTCTTTTGGAACTCCACAGCCAGCATCACGGTGCCCCTTTGACATGCCAGAGTCACTTGGGCACTGCCCCTCCTCAGAACTCTGAGGGCCCAGCTGCCTGTTTACCCAACTCCTTGCATTAGACTCAGTGTTGAAATACATGGTTTCTATTTTTCTATGGAAGTGCTTTTTTCTCCCCCCAGTGTTTTGATGGATAGATTGAGTCAGTCAGGAGATTTGCTGCATTTCCCATAATTTGCAAGGTTTTTTTTGACATGGACCCAAATCCTAAGCAACAAAATAGGCCAAGGGGCTAAAAGGGCAAACATTGTTTTATAAGCCCTTCTTTGCCTTCATTTAACTTAATCATCTGCAATTGGTCTTTAAGGAAAGGAAACACATGGAGGTCAGTTGTGGGTGTGGTTGGTCTGATCGTGGCTTCGAGACCTATATGCCGGATTTCTATATGTGTCAGAGGATTACAGGAGTGCTGAGATAGTCATCCATTCAAATATCCCACTCCTCTGGCTGGGCTTTTCTGGCTACAAGGAGCCTCATTCATTTACCTTCCTTCCCCCCCCCCCTTAAGTTTATTTATTTATTTTTGAGAGAGAGTCAGAGAGATTGAGAGTGGGAGGGGCAGAGAGAGAGAGAGAGAGAGAAGGAGAAAGAGAACCCCAAGCTGGCTCCATCCCATCAGCACAGAGCTCGTCACAGGGCTCGAACGCACAAAGCATAAGGTCATGACCTGAGCCGAGATCAAGAGTCAGATGCTCAACTGACTGAGCCATCCAGGCGCCCCCAATTACCTTTTTATACCGCAAATACATTAACACCTCCTTCCTAGGTGAACATTGACAAGAAATGGTTGGGAATCCGTGGTCTATTGCATTTCATGCAGACTTCCCTACAACCTTTACGTTTAGTGCCCCCCGAAGTATATTCTGTGGAATAATGGTTCCTCGTGAGGTTTGCAGGCGTTGCAAGGGGTTAAAGACGTTCTGTGGCCAAACTAATTTGGAAAGTTCTGGGTTAAACTGCAGACTAACCATAGGTCTCAATTTACCCGGTACATTTCCAGTACGTACTTGCTGTCTCAGTGTAATTATTAACAACATCCCTTTTGGCACTCAGAAGTGGCCTAGCTTGGGTGATTAATTACAGGTCACTCTATCTTTGAGACACAGAGCTTATGAAGCATTTCCAACACTTAATTGTCCATGGAACTTTTTTTTTTTTTCAAGGAATGTCTTACAAGCTCCATGGAATATATTTAGGAAACATCGTATTTGGATTTATTTGATCTTTATGACTGGAAGTATCCTTCCACAGAGCAAAGGGTATTTAGTTTCATGAGGCGCATCGCCCTGCTTCTGGGCAGAACAGAGGAAATGTGACCTTACAATCCAGAAGATTAGTCCCGAATGGGCTTCCAGGGTTTGGAGTCTGAAGTCAACAGAGATGTTAGGAGGTAGGGAACTTGACGTTACAGCTGTTTTGTTGAGGGTAATTCCCCATTCTCTCTATGCTCTTGGAATCAGACAATGGAACCACTTCAGGAGGAGAGAGAGAAAAAGAGATCCCTGTGCGTCCTATACGATGTGAGCCGACCCCGGCGTCATTCTGAGTTTCTATTCGCTCAGCAGTCAGATGACCATTTACCAATCTCTGCCACGGTGCTAGTGGATAAAAACTCGAAGCAATGAGCCTCTACCTTAGAAACCATGAACAGCTGCCTTCTTTTGAAATCTCAGACCCATGGCGCCCCATGAGGAATGGGGAACTACTACTGGTTTATGGTTATCACGTTCTAATGGCATAGATTGTCGTTAAACGCACAGATTGAGAATCAGACAAATCTAGATCTGGATCCTCTGCTTCTTTCGACTTGCATAGCCGTTGGCTATTCAGTATTTTGAGCTTTGATTTCTTCATTGTACAATATAGATAATGTCACCTTTTGGTAGATATGTTTGAAGATTAAACAATGTGCTGCTTATATACTGACGGGCACAGTTCCAAGTATATTTATAGTAAGTGCTAGTTCACAGATAACTAAAAGTATTAGAAAATACAGAGTTAAGAGTTAGATTTTGCACTCATACAGACCTGGATTTGGAGTCTGATTTTGATCACAAACTGTCTGACCGTGGACAGTTTACTTAATCTCTCTAATGGTTATGCATCTGTCAAATTGGGATATTAACAGTATCTAAGTCAGGGATTTTGTACATGTATGCGATATTGCATGTAGTTTCTTTGTTTTTAAGGTTTTTTTTAAAATGTTTATTTATTTTGAAGGTGAGAGAGACAGAGCACGAGTGGGGGAGGGGCAGAGAGAGGGAGCGGGAGACACAGAATCCGAACCGGGTTCCAAGCTGTGAGCTGTTACCACAGAGTCCAAAGCGGGGTTCGAACTCACAAACCGTGAGATCATGACCTGAGCCAAAGTTGGACGCATAACCGACTGGGCCACCCAGGCGCCCCAATGCATGCAGTTTCTAGAACAGTGCCTGGGTATGGCAAGTACTGTGTTATTAGTATCATTTTTGTTTCTATTACTATTTATGCTTCTCCTATAATTATAATTTGTGCTTCTTTTTTTTAAAAATGTTTTATTTATTTCTAGGAGAGAGAGAGAGAGACAGTGTGAGCAGGGGAGGGTCAGAGAGAGAGGGAGTCACAGACTGAAACAGGCTCCAGGCTCTGAGCTGGCAGTCAGCACAGAGCCCGACGCGGGGCCCAAACCCACGAACCGTGAGATCATGACCTAAGCGAAAGTCGGACGCTTAACCGACTAAGCCACCCAGGCGCCCCTATAATTTGTGCTTCTATAGGAAGGTGAAGATGACAAGGAATGTAAGGTACCAGAGAATACTTGTATGGCACTGGAGTTATGTAAGTCCAATAATAGTTAAGTGGGACAAGGGCTCTAATACAGTGGGTCACTTTCATTGAAATAATTCCTTGTAAAATGAATGCTGTTCAGGTAGCCTGGTCATGAAAATCACTGCATTGCAACTATTTCAGGCTCTTCAAGCTTGTAACAAAGGCCTTCTTCACTATAAGTCCCAAGGTAAGGGTAATTGAGATCACTTCTTGATGGATAATCGAAAACAGAAATACTCACGGACTTGGACGAGTTACGTTATTGCGTCTGAGTCAGCTGTGCCCTTCCGGCGCGTGAACTGTTTCACCTCAATGTCGGGATGATTTAGTTCTCAGAATCTCTCCTTAGACCCTGGAGATTAATCATTCAACGCTCAGAACAAAGGCCACACTGGAAGAAAACGGAAATTAAACACCAGAACAATTTGAGAACAATAGAAACGTCCTTCGGTGAGAGAGGGTGGACTTTTCCTCTGAATGATTTTCCTACAATACAAATCTGATTCTACAGTTCTGCTTAAACCTTTCAAAGAGTTACGATTGCTGTCATGATAGAGATCAATTCCATTGTGTGGGATACAAGACGCTTGTCCCCTGGCCCCTCATTAGTTGTTGAGTGTGTTGCTTATCTCTGAGTGCACTCTTTACCTCACCGCCCTCACCCTTGTTCTTCTTTCTCTCCCAAGCGCCCGTTCTCTCCTTCAGCCACACTCAACCATTACTAGTTCTTTACCCAGGGCACCATCTCTAGTACCTCTAGTCCTTAAGATTTATTACCGGGGCGCCTGGGTGGCTCAGACGGTTAAGCGTCCTGACTTCGACTCAGGTCATGATCTTGCGGTTCATGAGTTCGAGCCCTGCGTCAGGCTCTGTGCTGACAGCTCAGAGACTGGAACCAGCTTCAGATTCTGTGTCTCCCTCTCTCTCTGCCCCTCTCCCACTCATTCTCTCTCTCTGTCTCTCAAAAATAAATAAACATTAAAAATTTTTATAGAAAACATAAAAAATATAAATAAATAAAACAAAATTAATTACCATCTCTGCCTGGAACACACTTCAGCTACTCCTGCTTCGGCTTGCCTGGCTGACCTCTATTTGTTCACTGTGAGACTAAACGTATTTCCCCCAGAAAGCTTTATCTAAAATGAGGTTATGTTTCCTTTATATATATTCTTATCTTCAGTGTTTTGCAAACTTTAAAAATCCATATGCACTTAGGGAAACAATAATGTCACATTCTCTTTGTAACTTAAAATATGAAACATTGTTAGGAATTCTTTCTTTCTAAGTAAAAAAGCATACCTTAACATTTAAAATGCTTTAAAGATATACCTTTAGGGGCACCTGAGTGGCTCAGTCTGTTAAGCGTCTGACTTAGGCTCAGGGCACGATCTCACGGTTGGTGAGTTCAAGCCCCGCGTCGGGCTCTGGGGTGACAGCTCGGAGCCCGGAACCTGCTTCAGATTCTGTTTCCCTCTCTTTCTCTGCCCCTCCTCTGCTCGTACTCTGTGTGTGTGTGTGTGTGTGTGTGCGCGCGCGCGCGCGTCTCAAAAATAAACATTTTAAAATTTTATAAAAATATACCTCTCCTTGCCCTATAAATTCTGTCAACATCCCTTTCTTATTCCCTTCAGCACCCTGCCAATCTGATTAAAAATCACTTCTGTAGGTAGTAAAATTTTCCTTAAAGAGAGTATGAAGGAGAATGTCAAGAAATCAACTTGTGGTAACGTCTGCAATGTTATCCTTCCCCAGAGATTTAGCGACACTGAAGGCAGAAGAACGTTCCAGACTTGTGAGCTGCCATGATACCTGAGCTGTAGTCCTGGCTCTACTAGGTGTTACTAAAAAAGTTTAGTTGCTGTTAGATAGATTTGAGACGCAGTCAGTTACGCAAAATTAAATAGGATTTTTTTCGGTCAAGATCCCATAACATGCTAATGTCTTCTAGAGTCCTTTAGAACGGACTTAGATGGAAGCTTTTGTTTTGTTTTTGTCTTTTACGTACCTTAACCATGAAACCC
This sequence comes from Hyaena hyaena, assembly GCF_003009895.1. Classification (NCBI taxonomy): domain Eukaryota; kingdom Metazoa; phylum Chordata; class Mammalia; order Carnivora; family Hyaenidae; genus Hyaena; species Hyaena hyaena. Next base: position 760,164 of record NW_024081189.1, read on the forward strand.
TCTTGGTTCAGAATCTTTTGTAAAACCCATACTCTGTGTAATGCAGCTGGACAAATGATCTCTTGTAGCCTTTCCTATTCTGGATATATTTTGATTCTCTAATGAAATTGATGGACACTTAGCCTCTATGTCTTGTTTAGACTTTTAAGCCTTAATCATCCATCTCTGACTCATTGATAATATGAATATTGACACACCCTATTGAGCAGCTGGTGCATAATTTTCATGGTTCAATTTCTTCTGCCTTTTCAACTGACTCAACATTTCTGGAATGCAAAATATAGAAGATGGTGACTAGCTTCAACTAGTTGCTTTCCTATATACAAGAGGCTTTGGGGCATTGTGTGTTTGTCTTTAGTTATGCAATTGCAGGGGTCATGACGAAAACCATTCTGAAGAAAATATCTTGGGAAACCACCTACTGAAATATGGAAATCTTGACAATACACACAAGCTCTAATTGCCTAAGGGCTGCATGTTCTCTTTTCTAGACTAGCTGGGACAGAACAATACGGGACAGACTTTCCTCTGAAACAGTGAGCTTCCTGTCACCAGAAGTATACTGCTTGAAGGGTCACAGCTGAGTTAGTTCAGGAAATGGAAGCAGTGTGAAAGAAGAACTTCTCGCACCGGAGGGGGGATGGATTAGACCAGATCACCCTTGGGAAGGTCTCTTCCAGATCTGAGGCTGGTGTGCAGTGCCATAGTCTCCTAGTCAGAATTGGCTTTGCACCCTTCAACTCTCTTTTCTGAAGGTTAGCCTCCAGAGATCCCATTTAGAACTGAACAAATAGTACTCGGGAAAGGTCTCCTATGGAGTTTTTTCTTGCAGTCATTCACAGGGCTTTATTCTTCCCCTAATCGTTCCCTTTGAAAGCCCAGAAATTCAGAACCCGAGGGAATGGATAATGGACCAAAAATATACAAATGGGCAGAAGATTAAGACTGGATAGTGAAAAACATGACTAGGATGAAGAGGATGGTGTTATGGATACGTGAATGTCACTTCATGTAACTGACAGAGACCAAGAGAAAAAAAGTGTGGGTAATTGTTAGGGAAGGAAAACCACTGGTGAGCCAAATCAAGAGAAAACAAAACATCTTTCCTGAAACTCTCTTCTCTCTTATGTCCTAGAGATACAACTAACACATACCAATGCAAGGGAGAAGATAAAATTAATAGAATATAGCCCCTATCTTAAAGTAGTTATCACTCGGTGGAGTAGACAATAAAATAAGCAGTTATGATTCTATGTAAAATTAGATAATGGAATTTTGGAAATAAGGAATAGGTGCTATGGGAACGCTTCCTGTAAGAAATTATGAAATCATTTCATTTCTTTTTTTTTTT